>NC_081411.1:289746261-290046261 GCF_030272615.1 Cryptomeria japonica | reverse complement strand
TATGCTAGTTTTACTTTGTGGAATTTCGGTCATAAGTGGTTTTCTGCATTGTATATGAGAGTATGTCTTCCACCAAATGTTTTGATATGGTTTTGGTTATGCTTGGGACTCAATGTTATATCTATGGGTTTAATTTTGAATACAACTCACATTGCACGCCTTTGTGGAGTGATTTTTGTCCTTTTGGAGCCTTGTGTATTTTTCTGGGCATCGACGCAATTCTTTTCTCCATTTTCTAAGTTTATTCTATGAATGCGATGAACTGGACTTTGTATGCGATATTTCTATGAATGTGCTAAAACTTTTAACATATGTGCTACTTCATCACCCGTATGGGCTAATTTGTTTTCCGTATGAGTATTTTGCTTTGGTTGTTAGGTGTCAGCCTAGATCTATAGTATGTTGGTTATCTTGTGTCATCTCCTAGCACAAGGGGTGGTTCCTTTTGGTTCCACATGGTCGGGTGGTTTGGTGCCTTCTTCCATTTAGATGTTCTTCATTGGATGCTCTTATGTGTGGAGATGGATTGTTATCTTCTTGGCTTGTGGATGGATACTTGTAGCAGATCGATGTATATGATTCATATGGCATATGTATTTTCTCGATTAGGAAACATTAATGTATCATGAGACATTCATATTATATTTGGAGACTATGTATCTTCCTTAAGAGAATCTTGTAATCATATATATTATGATATGATGTAATTGATTATGTTATAATTATCTTTATTGCATCTACATGTTAATTGGATATACATTATGTGTATCTAGAGATTGGGATATATGTTTTAATAAGGGTTGTTATTAGATTTGTACTACATGCATCTTATGATATGGAATCGATTAGTCATGTTGAAGATAATGTTAGTAATGAGTTAATAATAATATACGGTGGTATTTGGATTAGGAACATTTAGTATTGGTTCTTTAGAATGAACCTTAAAGGATTCATGGGGAATTGGTTAATGATATATTGTAATTGAGTAAATGGTTAATCTTTAAGTGATGATGTTGAGATAACCTACGGGAAATTAATGGATGAGTTGAAATTTTTAATTCTTCTTGTGTATTATGTGTCCTTATGATTATGTTAATGATTGATTATGTGTTTATCTTGTTAATGGATGTTAAATGCATATGTGTAGATGTTTAAAAATAATAATTATCTCTATTTGCATGTTAGTTAGATGTATCTCGGAAGGGTATTTTAGTGGGAATTACAAGTTATCAAAGAAGAACTCTACTCAAAATAGAGATCAAGAGTGCAATGGGTGAATGAAGGTGACAAGAATATTAAATTCTTCCACCAGTCAACTTGTAAACATAAAAAAGGGAACAATATCCAAGAATTTATTGGATCCGATGGGTTCTCCTACTCAAAGGATGGGGATATCAATAGAGTGGTTGTCTCTCACTTTTTTTTTCCTTTCTAAACCTTGAGCTTCCTTAGGACCCTATGAATTTTGAAACCTTGCATAAGATGATCTAGGTTATTCCTAACATTATTGATTAGGAGTACTTGATATTTTCTGGTCTAAAGCGTTGCAGGGTTCTTAAAATGAGCTAAATTATCTGGCAGAGGTGCTACTCTGTAGAACATATGCGCTATGTTGTTTAAACTAGATTTCTAAATCTTTTTTGATATTTTATGAGACTTTGTTTCAATATTTTCATTTGTCTAGAGGCAAGGTCTGTTTGTTCTAATTGTCTTGGGGTAATCCAAGACTGTGTTATTGATTTTATTAAACTTTTGTATTTTTGACTTTTAATTAAAGTGACTCACGCCTTTTGGAAAATTAAGCAAGATGTGTTATGGCTTGTTTTAATATTCTTTGGGCTCATTTTGTTGATATTATGTTTATATGCATGATGTGTGTTCGATTTTTTTAATAATACTGAAGACATATGTTATTCATGTCTCATGAGTTTGTATTGATTGATAAAACTTGGTTATCCGGTTACATTGTATTGAGAGCCCATGTTTATGTGTTATAAATTATTGTTACCCTAAGGTCTAGGTTCATGTTAAGGGGAGTGGGATTCGAACTAGATGACTACCTAGGTCATGAGGATTAGCCTACCGCGTTACCCAGGGTCTAGAATGCCAAAATATCTCATTGGGAGTTTACCTTGTAATCAAGTGATAACATAAATAATTAATCATAATGGGATGGGTAGAGGTAATTCACCATAACAAGATAAGAAATGTATTTGTAGCCTCAACTCATATCCCTAGAGTGATTATATGGATCTAGGAATGGTTGGGTAGACCTTGGTGATCCAGGTAAGCCAAACACCCTTGGTATCCTCAAAGGTTGAGATGGCTCTGCATGAGTATCATGGACCACTTGTATTGTAAACCTAAAATGCTGAGGGTTTAGGGTTTATGCTACCGACCTAATTTTTGTCTATAAGGTCGATGATGTTTGTTATTGTAAGTTGTTGGAAAATGTTGTGTATCCAAGTGATGAGATACTTGCCAGACCAGTAAGAGAAAACTACAGAGTGTGATTGCAGAGTAGAGGAACTGAAAAAGGATCTGCCTTAGCATATAGTGTTGTTATCATATCAAAGCTTTTCCTATTGTCTTCTAACCATTTCAACAGAAGGAAAATCCCTTTTTCGGGTAGCTTTAACGGGCTTTCTGTAAATCCTCTAACCAGGTGACTCAAGTTCATTGAGTTCTTTAAATACTCTAGCAAGGTAACCTTTAATAGGGTTTCAACCTTTAACAAGGTATATAGCCATCCCTTAACCGGGTGATCTTTAACAGTATCGGTTCCTAGCAGAACCTTATTGTAGAGTCCTTAACTGGACTAGGCTCCTAATAGAGTGAGCTTCAAAAGAGTTCAAAAACAAGCTTGTGGGTATTCATCCCCACTATGGTTTTTCCTATTTGGGTTTCCACATGAAAAATCTGTGTGTCATGAGTTGTGCATTTTTCATGTGATGATTAAGTATTCTTTGCTAAAGTGATTATGCATGCAGAGCTAATAATTATGTTATTGTTGACACACCACATGCATATGTTTATGGGTGAAGTAGTTATCAAGCGTTAAATGTATTTGAAGTGTTCTGACTTACCGATCGATGTTGTCTGAAATCTTACTTTGTTTAACCGGTATTGCTATGGTTAAGTTCATTGATGAAGACAACCGGTTAGTGTTGTTTTAGCTTGATAAGTTGTTGGAAAGTTTTTGTCTATACTGATTCACCCCCCCTCTCAGTACCATTTAGGGTATTTGTCGTTCATCATTATTCATCAATTGGTATCAGAACAACTTCAGGTCCTTAGTGATATAAGCTTAACCACTTGAGGTAAAAGATCTTGCCTTAACGATGGAGAGGGAAGGTCCTAAGTTCAATAGAGATAACTTCAAAATATGGAAGGATAGAATGAAGATCTATATCAAGATTTTGGGTGCTCAACACTAGAGCTATGTTGAGAATGTCTATGTAATTCCCACTGGCACTTTAATCGATGATCTGAAAAGAGCGATTCAAGAAAATGAGCAAGTCATGGAAGCCCTTATTAGTAATTTGTCTGATATTGAGTTCATTGATGTAGAAGATAAGGACACTCCTAAAGATGTATGGGACACATAGGAAACTATTTATGGTGATGATGAGCATGTAAAGAAAGCTAAGGAAGAGAGCCTTAGAGGAAAATTTGAAGACATGAGGATGGTTGAAGGTGAAACCATTTAGCAATATGGCATAAGAATCAAGACTATTGTTGGAGATATCAAGAGCACTAGTGGAACAATTGATGATGCCACCATTGTCAATAAAGTCTTGAGATCATTGTTACCGGTCTATGCAATCAGAGTTGTTGCTATTTAGGAACTAAGGTCTATTGACAAAACCAAGGTATCCTTAGACTCTATCATTGCAAAGATAGCTACATATGAGTTGAATAGATATGATGGCAGTGTTCAGAAGACTGAGTCAACTTTTAGAGCATCTATTGCACCAACTAGAAAAGATAAAGAAGCAAGTACCAGTTATGAATCCATGCAAAGAAGAGGTATGGATGATGAAGAGATTCTGATGGAATTTGAAGCTCTTCTTGCCAAGAGACTTCCAAAAGATACTAGAAAATATAGAGGTAAGCTTCCTTTAAAAAAAAATTCCGGTAATAAGATAGGACATGTAGCTATTAACTGTCCTAATAATGAGAATAAGGATAAACTAGAGAGGTTTAGAAAGTATAAAGGAGGAAATAGATGAAATTGTCTTGTTGTAGTGGATGAAGGTGTTACTGATGAAGAATTTGAGGATGAAGAGAATGAGGACATAGTGTTTGTAGTTGTAAAGGAAGAAGTGTCTGACAAGAAAGCCCTTGTCTCTCGCATTGACAACTCTAATGAGTGGATAATTGATAGTGGTTGTTCTCACCACATGATTGGTGATCAAAGAAAGTTTTTGTCTCTAGAAGAATATGATGGAGGTGTTGTCAGATTTGGCAACGATGCACCATGTTTGGTGAAAGGTAAAGGATCCATCTCACTGAATGGAAAGAGAAGTACAGATGATGTCTACTGGGTAGAAGGTCTTAAGTATAACCTGTTGAGTGTTGCTCAGCTTAATGATAAAGGACTTGTTCTGGAGTTCAAAGGTGGAGTCTGCAGTATAATTGGTAAAAGTGGTGAACTTATTGCCACCGGTAAGCAGACCAAAGGTAACCTATTTCAGTTGAATGCCAAGATAAGTCGGCGTCTGATGGTGAAGTTTGATGACAGTTGGATATGGCATAGGAGACTTTGTCATATGAACTTTTATAATATTGTAAAGGCTAGTAAGATCAAGGTAGTAAGAGGACTGTCTTTGCTAAACAAATCAGAGAATTCTTTATGCAGAGAATATCAACTTGGGAAGCTGTCTTCCTCAACTCTCAAAGGTAAATCTTTTTCAGTAAAAAACTTACTTGATCTTGTGCATACTGATTTGTGTGGTCCTATGAAAACAGGAAGTATTCAGGGAGATAGGTATTTCATGATTCTTGCTGATGACTGGTCAAGAATGATGTGGGTCACATTCTTGAAAGACAAGTCTGAGGCATTTGGAATGTTCAAATCCTTTAGAGCATTAGTAGAGAAGGAAAGTGGTCAAAAGATAAAATTCCTAAGAACTAATCAAGGAGGTGAATTCACTTCTAATGAATTCAACAAGTATTGTGAAGAGAACAACATCAAGAGGCAATTGTCTACCCCTAGGACACCACAATAGAATGGCATAGCAGAAAGGAATAACAAGACTGTAATTGAAGTAGCTAGAATAATGTTGATCCAAGGAAAGGTTTCTCACACTTTTTGGAGAGAAGCGGTGAGCACTACAAACTATACTATAAATCAGGTACTCATCAAGAAAGGTAGAGTTAAAACCCCTTATGAGCATTGGACAGAGAAAACTCCCATTGTGATATATTTTAAAGTATTTGGTAGCAAGTGTTATATCAAGAGAGGTGAGCATCTGAGCAAGTTTGATGCTAAATGTGATGAAGGAATATATTTGGGATATTCCACTAGGAGCAAAGCTCTCAAATGCTACAACAATAGAACATAGAAAATTATTGAGAGTATCAATGTCAGGGTTGATGAATCCCCTGAGGAACTTGAGAAAACCTGTAGCAAAGAAGTAGAAGATGAACCGGGTATAGCCTTCTAGGAACCGGTTAAGAAAGAAACAAGTAAAGATCTTAGTGTTCCTATACCAGTAGATGCTGCAGTAGGTACAGAAGAGAAGGTAAGTGAAGAAGAAGAGGAAAAACTAGCAGAACTAGCTAGAGTCATTCCTAGGTATGTGAAACTACATCATGATCCAAAGAAAATCATAGGAGATAAAGATGCAGGGATACTCACAAGAAGAAAGGTGAAAGAAAACTCTTTCATGATTTCTAAATTTGAGCCCAAGACTTCGAGAGAAGTACTTACAGATGAAGACCAGATTAAGGCAATGGAAGAGGAGCTAGACCAAATAGAAAAGAATGTAACATGGTCCTTGGTACCCAGACCAGACCACAAGAAGGTCATAGGTACCAAATGGGTCTTTAGGAATAAGCTAAATGAAGAAGGCACAGTTGTAAGGAACAAGGCAAGACTTGTATGCAAAGGATATTCTCAGGAAGAGGGAGAAGACTATGGAAAAACCTTTGCTCCTGTTGCTAGACTAGAAGGTGACCGAATGCTACTTACATTTACAATATTTAAGGGATTTAAGGTTTATTAGATGGATGTGAATTCTGCATTCTTGAATGGAATCCTAGAAGAGGAAGTGTATATTGAGCAACCAGATGGGTTTGCCTTATCAGAAGATAGTAGCATGGTGTGTAGATTAGAAAAAGCCCTGTATGGATTGAAACAAGCACCTAGGGCATGGTATGAATGGTTACACTCTCATCTTGTGAAGATAGGATTTCAAAGAACAAGTGAGGATAGCAACATCTACCTAAAATCTGAACGTGATCAGATTCTGATCTGTGAAGTATTTGTAGATGACATAATCTTTTGAGGAGATGATAAAATGAGTCATGCTTTTGTAGATGAAATGAAGAAAGAGTTTGAGATGTCTCTGATTGGAGAGATAAAGTTCTTCATTGGTTTAGATATTCAGCAAATGAAAGAGGGTATCTTTATTACCCAGTCCAAGTATGTCAGAGGTATTGAAGACCTTTGGCATGGAGGAGAGAAAACTAGTTGGTACACCGATGGTGATCGGCTATAAAGTGACTAAGGAAGATGATTCAGTGATGGTGAATGAGAAGGAGTACCAGTCGATGATCGGTAAGCTACACTATGTGGTGCATAGTAGACCAGATATTGCTCATGCAGTGGGCATAGTAGCTCATTTTCAGAAAAGTCCAAGAGAATCCCACTTGGTAGCTGTCAAGCAGATTCTTCGATACCAGAAAGGAATAGTTGACTATGGATTATGGTATCCATATAATGGTGACTTTAATCTCAAAGTATATATCGATGTTGATTGGGCACGTAATGTGGAGACTGAAAGAGCACAACCGGTGGAGCATTCTTTCTTGGTGGAAGACTAGTCTTGTGGACGAGTAAGAAGCAGAGTTGTATTTCCCAGTCTATAGCTAAAGCAGAATATATGGCAGCATTTATGAACTAAACTCAAGCAATCTGGATGAAACATGTATTGGAAGGTTTCAAAGTACCTGTATTTGAACTGGTGAATATATTTTGTGACAACACAAGTGCATTAAATATTTCCAAGAATACAGTATTGCATGCTAGAACTAAGCACATTGAGCTTAAGTATCACTTCATGAGAGAAAAGGTTCAGAATAAGGAGGTTGTACTAGAACATGTTTCCAGTAAGGAGTAGCTAGCATATATATTCACTAAGCCCTTACCGAAGACTATATTTACCTATTTGAGAGGTGAATTAGGGGTTCTATCCCTTCATAAAGTCAACTAAAGTTGTGTGTTCCACATCAGTCAGATACTATAGTGTCAAATCTTTCAGGATTGATGTGTTGAAGGATGCTACTCCATAGGGGGAGCAACATATTGCAGAATCGAAGCTTGTGCCTCCACTTTGGCATTGTTGTCAAAGGGGGAGAAGATATCTGATGTATGGGTAAGAATATATCTGATGATGTAGAATACACTGGTCTATGATGTTTTCATTTGCAATGCTACACTAAGTATTGCCATCAATGCCAAAGGGGGGGATTGTTGGCATATGATGAACCAGCATGTTGATATGATGATGATATATGTTGTCATTGATGTCAATAAGTGTAAGTGAACTGGTATGCAGATTGGAAGAAGTTGGTGAATCGGTATGAAGAGATGTAGTGAACCAATGTCAAGGTTTCACAAAGTGTGACTACCGATTGGTAGTCTCAGCTCTAGGGTTTCCAGTTTGGAAATCTCGCTTGTGCGATGTAACCGATGACATTCTATGATGAGTTAGCTAAGAGATGAAGATGAGATCATGATGCCATGTCATCTTGTGCACGTGAAGGATTTCCTTGAGGATCTTGCATGTGAAGATCGACTGCGTTAAATATCTACCTCGGGAATGAAAATTCTTCTTAGCGGTATGAGAAGAAAGCATGATGAGTTATTGATTTCTATGTGCAGTGAAGAATGGACAATGTAGATTGTCTTGTGATCTATTTGAAATTGTATTGCTCTATGCAAATTTTTTGGACTGCCAGGATTGGACCGCTTGTATTGTAAACCTAAAATGCTTAGGGTTTAGGATTTATGCTATGACCTAATTTTTGTCTATAAGGTCGATGGTGTTTGTTATTGTAAGTTGTTGGCAAATGTTGTGTGTGTATTTGAGTGATGAGATACTTTCCAAACCAATAAGAGAAAATTGTAGAGTGTGATTGCAGAGTAGAGGAAATGAAAAAGGATTTGCCTTAGCATAGAGTGTTATTATCAGATAAAGCTTTACCTGTTGTCTTCTAACCATTTTAACATATAGAAAATCCCTTTGTCAGGTAGCTTTAACAGGCTTACTGTAAATCCTCTAACCAGGTGACTCAAGTTAATTAAGTTCTTTAAATCCTCTAGCAAGGTAACCTTTAACAGGGTTTCAACCTTTAACAGGGTATATAGCCATCCCTTAACCAGGTGATCTTTAATAGGATCGGTTCCTAGCAGAACCTTATTGTAAATTATTTAACTGGACTAGGCTCCTAAAAGAGTGAGCTTCAAAAGAGTTCAAAAACAAGCTTGTGGGTATTCATCCCCACCGTGGTTTTTCCCATTTGGGTTTCCATGTGAAAAATCTATGCATCATGAGTTGTGCATTTTTCATGTGATGATTAAGTATTCTTTTCTTAAGTGATTATGCATGTAGAGCTAATGATTATGGTATTGTTGACACACCACATGCATATGTTTATGGGTGAAGTAGTTATCAAGCATTAAATGTATTTGAAGTGTTCAGACTTACCAATCTATGTTGTCTAAAGTCTTACTATGTTTAACCAGTATTACCATGGTTAAGTTCAGTGATGAAGACAACCGGTTAGTGTTGTTTTAGCTTGATAAGTTGTTGGAAAGTTTTCGTCTGTACTGATTCACCCCCCCTCGCATTACCGTTTAGGTTATTTGGTGTTCATCATTATTCATTAGTGATTATATGGATCTACGAATGGTTGGGTAGACCTTGATGATCTAGGTAAGCTAAACACACTTGGCATGCTCAAAGGTTGAGATGGCTCTACATGATTATCATGGATATCAAGATAGGTTCCCATGTTACCATTATGGTTGCATGTGATGTCACTCTTTCCCTACATGTAGGTCCTAGAACCTTGAGTCTTGTATTGGGAGCTTCCTTTGGAAGTCTTATATTTTGTTGAGCTTGATTTAGTTGTGTCATGTGTGAGTATCTTCCTTTGGTTGTTAGGTGTCAGCCTATATCTAGAGTATGTCTGGGATCTTGTGTCATCTCCTAGCACAAGGTGTGGTTCCTTATGTTTCCACATGGTTGAGTGGTTTGGTGCCTTGTTCCATTTAGATGTTCTTCATTGGATGCTCTTATGCGTGGAGATGGATTCTCATCTTCTTGGCTTATGGATGGATACTTGTAGTAGATCGATGTATATGATTCATATGACATATATGTATTTTCTAGATTAGGAAACATTAATGTATCATGAGACATTCATATTGTATTTGGAGACTATGTATCTTCCATAAGAGAAACTTGTAATCATATATGTTATAATATGATGTAATTGATTATGTTGTAATAATATTTATTGCATCTACATGTTAATTGGATATACATTATGTGTATCTAGAGATTGGGATATATGTTTGAATAAGGGTCGTTATTAGATTTTTACTACATGCATCTTATGATATAGAATGGATTAGTCATGTTAAAGATAATGTTAGTAATGAGTTAATATTAATATACGGTAGTATTCAAATTAGAAACATTTGGCATTGGTTCTTTAAAATGAACCTTAAAGGATTAATGTGGAATTGGTTAATGATATATTGTAATTGAGTGAATGGTTAACCTTTAAGTGATGATGTTGAGATACCCTAGGGGAAATTAATGGATGAGTTGATATTTTTAATTCTTCTTGTGTAGTATATGTCCTTATGATTATGTTCATGATTGATTATGTGTTTATCTTGTTAATGGATGTTAAATGCATATGTGTAGATGTTTAAAAATAATAATTATCTCTATTTGCATGTTACCTAGATGTATCTCTGAAGGGTATTTTAGTGGGCATTACAAGTTATCAAAGAAGAACTCTACTCAATATAGAGATCAAGAGTGCAATGGGTGAATGAAGGTGACAAGAATACTAAATTCTTCCACCGGTCAACTTGTAGACATAAAAAAGGGAACAATATCAAAGAATTTACTGGATCAGATGGGTTCCCCTATTCAAAGGATGGGGATATCAATAGAGTGGTTGTCTCTTACTTTGTTTTCCTTTCTAAACCCACAACTTCCTCAAGACCCCATGACTTTTGAAACCTTGGATAGGATGATCTATGTTATTCCTAACATTATTGACTAGGCGTACTTGATTTTTTCTGGTCTAAAGCATTGCAGGGTTCTTAAAATGAGCTAAATTATCTGGTAGAGGCGCTACTGTTCAAAACATATGCGCTATTCTATTTAAACTGGATTTCTAAATCATTTTTTATATTGTTTGAGTCTTTGTCTCAATATTTTCATTTGTCCAAAGGCAAGGTCTGTGTGTTCTAAGTGTCCTGGGGTAATCCAGGACTGTGTTATTGATTTTATTGAACTTTCATATTTTTTTGACTTTTAATAAAAGTGACTCGCGCCTTTTGGTGAATTAAGAAAGATGTGTTATGCCTTTCTGTTAATATTCTTTTGGCTCATTTTGTTGATACTATGTTTATATGCATGATGTGTGTTCCATGTTGTTTATAAGACTGAAGACATACGTTATTCATGTCTCATGAGTTTATATTGATTGATAAAACTTGGTTATCCAGTTAGATTGTATTGAGAGCCCATGTTTATGTGTTATACATTATTGTTACCCTAAGATCTAGGTGCATGTTATGGAGAGTGGGCTTCCAAGTAGGTGACTGCCTAGGTTATGAGGATTAGCCTACTACGTTACCCAGGGTCTAGAATGCCAGAATATCTCATTGGGAGTTTACCTTGTAATCAAGTGATAAAATAAATAATTAATCATAATGGGATGGGTAGAGGTAAATCACCGTAACAAGATAAGAAATAGATTTGTAGCCTCAACTCATATCTCTAGAGTGATTATATGGATCTAGGAATGGTTGGGTAGACCTTGGTGATCCAGGTAAGCCAAACCCCCTTGTTATCCTCAAAGGTTGAGATGGCTATGCATGAGTATCATGGATATCGAGATAGGTTTCCATTTTCCCATGATGGTTGCATGCGATGTCACTCATTCCCTTCATGTAGGTCCTACAACCTTGAGTCCTTGATTGGGAGTGTCCTCTAGAAGTCTTATATTTTGTTGAGCTTGATTTAGCTATGTCATGTGTGAGTATTTTCCTTTGGTTGTTAGGTGTCAGCCTAGATCTAGAGTATGTTTGGGATCTTGTGTCACCTCCTAGCATAAGGGGTGGTTCCTTATGGTTCCACATGGTCAGGTGGTTTGGTGCCTTCTTCCATTCATAGGTTCTTCATTGGATGCTCTTATGCATGGAGATGGATTTTTATCTTCTTGGCTTATGGATGGATACTTGTAGTAGACCGATGTATATGATTCATATGGCATGTGTATTTTCTGGATTAGGAAACATTAATGTATCATGAGACATTCATATTGTATTTGGAGACTATGTATCCTCCATAAGAGAATCTTGTAATCATATATGTTATAATATGATGTAATTGATTATGTTGTAATAATATTTATTGCATCTATGTGTTAATTGGATATACATGATGTGTATCTAGAGATTGGGATATATGTTTGAATAAGGGTTGTTATTAGATTTGTACTACATGCATCTTATGATATAGAATGGATTAGTCATGTTAAAGATAATGTTAGTAATAAGTTAATATTGATATACGGTAGTATTCGGATTAGGAACATTTGGTATTGGTTCTTTAAAATGAAACTTAAAGGATTAATGGGGAATTGGTTAATGATATATTTTAATTGAGTGAATGGTTAATCTTTAAGTGATGATGTTGAGATACCATAGGGGAAATTAATGGATGAGTTGATATTTTTAATTCTTGTTCTGTAGTATGTGTCCTTATGATTATGTTCATGATTGATTATGTGTTTATCTTGTTAATGGATGTTAAATGCATATGTGTATATGTTTAAAAATAATAATTATCTCTATTTTCATGTTAGTTAGATATATCTCTTAAGGGTATTTTAGTGGGCATTACAAGTTATCAAAGAAGAACTCTACTGAAAATAGAGATAAAGAGTGCAATGGTCGAATGAAGGTGACAAGAATACTAAATTCTTCCACTTGTCAACTTGTAGACATAAAAAAGGGAACAATATCCAAGAATTTATTGGATCAGATAGGTTCTCCTACTCAAAGGATGGAGATATCAATAGAGTGGTTGTCTCTCACTTTTTTCTCCTTTCTAAACCCCCAGCTTCTTCAAGACCCTATGAATTTTGAAACCTCAGATAGGATGATATAGTTTATTCCTAACATTATTGACTAGGCGTACTTGAGTCATGGAGATTAAGTTCTCTATTGAGGAAGTCAAAGATGTAGTCTTCTCCTTTTGACCCTTCAAATTCCTGAGTCTAGATGGGTTTCCCCCTTTCTTATTCCAAGAATACTAGGACATTGTGGGAGGAGACATCATTATCGGTGCAAGAGAATTTATGCCCTCAACTTCTATGTTAAAAGAGATTAATAAAACCTTCATTGCATTAGTCCCCAAAATGCTACTTTTGTAAATTACATGTTTGATTTCAAATCTATAAGCCTTTGTAATACTCTATATAAAATCATTTCTAGTCAATCATATCAAGCATTTTCTACGAAAGTTGATTCATATCAATCAGAAGGCCTTTATCCCTAGTTGTCAAATTTCTAATGCTATTCTTGGTGTTCAGAAGAATCTTCATTTTATGGAGAATAATCAGAAACTCGGTATGCTCTTGAAGTTGGATAACTCTAAATCCAATGATATGGTCTCTTGGCCTTTTCTCTCATTGGTCCTTAGTAAATTTGGTTTTAGAGGGAAATTTTTGAAATTATTTGAGGCTTGTTTTTAAACTCCCTCATAATTAGTATTGGTCAATGGCTCTCCTCAAGTTTTTCCCTCTTTGTCTAGTGGTCTCTGGTGGGCTGATCCTCTATCTCCTTATCTCTTCATTTTTATAGCTAATGTCCTTAGTTGTAAATTTAACAAGAATGTTCTTCAAGGTATCATTAAAGGAATTAAACCCTCTTCTAGCCCATTTTTTATCTCTCATTATCAATTTGTGTATGATATCCTATTAATTGGTTCACACTTGATGGTGAAGGCTAGAGGTTGGTACTCCATACTATCGGACTATGCTAGTGCTTTGGGACAAAAAATTAACTTGGATAAGAGTTATTTGTACTTCATGAATGTCCCACATGATATCTATATTTTTAGTGCAAGTATTTTGAATTTACATATTGCTATCCTCCTATCTTCTTACTTGGGCTTACCTCTAACTATTGAGAAGGTGTAAGAGTTGGTCTAAATTGGGCTCCTAGAAAGCATTTAAAGGAAATTGGTTGGATCTAACTATTGAGAAGGCGTAAGAGTTGGTCTAAATTGGGCTCCTGGAAAGCATTTAAAGGAAATTGGTTGGATGGAAAGGTGCTCTTCGAAGTAATGCGAGAAAACTCCAACTTCTTAAAGATTCCCTCTAGAGTGCTTCTATATATCTTGATGTCTTGGGCCAAGAAGCTATATCAAATCCAAAGACAATTCCTCTAGTTGGGGGTTGAACCAAAAACCCCTTCTAGACTGAGAAAATATTTTTTATAACAAGAGATCCGGTAGCCTCAACATTAGGGACTCTAGCTCTCTAGTTCTCACCCTTATGGCTAAGGTTGGTTGAAGATTTATTTCTGAAGGTGTGGACTAGTCGGTTGTCATGAAAGATAAGTATATACAAGGTGGAGATAATTATGCTTTTTTTTACTTTTGAGGTCCTTCCTAGGGGTTCTCATATTTGGAATAATCTGCTAAAATAAAAGATCTCCTTTTTAAGGGTATTCAATGCAAAGTTGGTAATGGTCATAGGGTCATATTCTGGAAAGATCCTTGGGTGTCCCTTATTCCCTTGGAGTTTCATCCGGTTTGTTCATCTATTAAAAGAATATTAACGACAACGTATGGAATTTATGTCAGTGACTACTAGATAAATGGTTCTTCTCTTCCTTACTGGAAATTGAACCCATCTGAATTTAATCTCCATCTAAAAACAACAAATGTGGAACTTCTTAGGATCCTTAACAACTTTAGGTTTCTTAAGTTGGATTTTTAGGATAGGTTCATCTGAGATTCAACAAAATATGGCAAGTACTTAGTCTATTCTAGGTTTAAGTTGACAACTTCCTCCCCTCTCCCTCTCTTTAAATGGTCCATCATTTGGAGAATGAATACAATTTTGAAGGTTTTTTTTTGGTGGATAGTTTTTCATGGTAGAATACTTACTGTTGATAATATCAAAAGGTGTGGTTTTCAATTTGTCAAAAAATGTGTTTTGTATGACAATGAAGAAGAAAGTATTAATCACATTATGTTTCACTACCAGTACTCTTAAAATGTAAGATAGAGAAATTCACATATGTTCCTTATTGAGTGGCTTTATAATGGATATTTAAAGGAATGTGTGTTAGGTTGGTTTCTTCCTTTGAATCATTCCCTTATTAGGGAACTCTAGTGGTAGGACTTTTTTAATACTAGATGGAGCCGTTGGAAAGAAAAGAATAATAGAATTTTAGGGACATGAAGAATTGTTGGGATGCTCTTGCATTTGAAGTTATGGTTAATGTCAAAGAAAATATGGGCTATTTTGAAAGATGCAATAATTCTAGTCCAGCCTCAACCTTGGATTGGTGAGTTTCTAAAAAATGGTGCTTAACTGATTCTTTGTCTAAAAGAATATCCTTTCCTATTGGCTTTAAAAATTATATTAAATGGGTCCCCCAATTCTAGTTGGCTGAAATTAAATTTTAGCAGTTCTTCTAAAGAAAATCTAAGTTTAGCGAGTAGGGGTGGGGTCATTTGTGACCACAAGGGTAATATGATCCTTGCCTATGTGACCAATTTGAGAACACCAACTTCAAGTGTTGTGAATGGAGGTAGAAATAATATATTATAGCCTAGTTATTGCGAATAATAAAAGGTACAATCGAACAATTCTAGAAGGTGATTCAAAAAATACTTTCTTAATGCTCACAAATGAAGCCAAACCTGATTGGAAAGGTGAACACCTTGTTGCCAAGTGTTGGGATCTTATTCACAGCATAAGCCACATATGTATTTGTCATAAGAGGAGGGAAGGAAATAAAAATGCTTGAATAGGCTAACTTAATTGGGTCTATTTTCCAATGATTTAAAAATATGGATGGGTATTTATGATATCTCGGATATGGTTAGTGTTACTATCTTTGAGGACATAAAGACTCATGATGGAGTATAATCAAAATATTACCCTTTTTTATTACTACCATTTCCCTTTTGGTCAATCCTTTGTTGTATTCATAGTAAAAATCTCTTTCAAACATCAACATTACTTTCCCCAACCCTTGTAATTTTTATCTTGTTCATACTATTGGTTTTTTTTCTCCCCATCTGGTTTTTACTTCTAAGTTATCTGTGATAATGATCGGGGGTGACCTCATACAAATTGAACCAAATAGTTGTGATAATTTTTAAAATAATGTCAAGTTGTGGTAGAAAGTGGTCAAGGGTAACCTTGCAAGCTATATGGAAGGCGTGTAGGGCTTTGATCTTGAGCTCTCCAAAAAACTACTCAGTCATTGGAGAAGGGTGAGGTGAACATTGGAGGATTTACTTTCAAAATCTCATTAGACATGATTATTTATATCACTAGTTTACCATAGGAGGTAATCAAATTTCTAAAGAAGTCAAAGGGTCTTATAAGGATGAATTTAAGAGACTTTTCAAGCCCAATGAAGGGGTTTCAAGTTTGCGAAGCAGATATAATAGATAGGACCTCCCTAGAATTTGGAAGGATGTGGTCAACTTACTTATGAAATACTTCAATCTAGATGGGCTGTTTAAAAGAATCCATACCCAAATCCTCCCTACACTAAACTACCTCAAGCACAACATAAAAATAAATTTTGTCTTCTAAGTTTGTTCTTCTTTGACTTAATCAATCGCTACTATCAAGTCCAAAAATTTCCTTCCCTTTCACCAAGGGTTGTTTTTTAGGCTCCACGACATCCATTTGGCTTTATCCTCGTCTAGTAGGCACCCATTATTTCCCCTAGAACCTTGTCAAAATCTAATTTAGTGGTATATCTCTTAGGTGCCCTATTTTGAAACCTAACACTAATGTTACTTCTTCATCTAAACCCAAGATTGTTCCTACTCGTTGCAACCCTATTGGAGGAGTGAAACTTAAAATATCCCCTAAACCTCCATCTAAGGAAGTGAAGCTGTTGGAATTGAATAAGGAGGAATTTTTTGAGGAATTTGATTGCTCGCTGGCCTCATAATTTGACTAGTCTCCTGTTGCCTCTAAGGAGGTTATCTCCTTTCCTCTCGATTAGGATGTCTTTAACCCCAATTCTGGCCACCCACTTTAGATGCTAAGATGGAGATGCTGGAAGAGATTATTAGGTGGCTTGACTTGGTTATTAACTGGATCTTCTCGTAGTTTGGTGTGGCTATCAAAAAGATTAGTGGGATTGAGGCAATGGTTGAGGTGAGTGCTAGGGTTGATATATGGATGATGGAGGAAAAGGGTGAATAGTTTTTGGAGGTTTATGGTAAAATGGTTAGAAAATTAGAGAAGTGGGAGAAGATCAAGGGGATGCTGAATGACCTTAGTGAAAAGTTTTCTTAGAGGGGTATGAGTAAGGCAGTAGTGGAGCTAAAGGAAACCCAAGAGATCTTGAGGCAAAAAATTAAAGAAATATCTTTTCTAGAGCTAAGAGATGGCCTTGAAGAATTCAACCTCCTTGTAGGACATTTAGGAGGAAATTGATCATAGGAAAGTGAAGTGAAAGAGACATAAAATTCCTCCATCTTCTATGATGGAAACCCCTACAAAGATAGTTTTGAGTATCTTTGGTATAAGTTGGGTATTGCCCCTTCCTAGTTTGAACTAGTGCATTTTGTAGTGCATTAGTCCAAGGAACTTCAAGCATATTTTAGTTTGGAATAATGATGGGGTCTTCCTCTTAGGGGGATCTATGTGGAATCTAAAGATGGTTAAATATGTTGATTTTTTGTTCACCTTTTTCTTTGATGCCAAAGGGGGAGAAATATAGTCATTTTCCAAGGGGTGAGATTGGAGAGTTTGATTGGAAATTTGATATTTGTGTTTGTCATTGATGAATGTTGCAATCAATGAAAAAGTGGGGGATTATTACAAATGTGAATTTGTTGGTATGTTAGTATGGTTGTCATTTATGTCATCGTACTAATTATGTGATTCAGTGATTAGTTTGTGCTCAATACTTCTAATATATTGTAGGTGTAGTCCTAAGGTTTTGGTATGTTGTTGGAAGTTACTTTGGGATGTCATGTTTTATGATTTGGTTCTTTGAAATGTATGCTCAAGAATTTTGTCCAGTGATGATGATGATTGACAAGGTTTGCAATGCCTCGCATTTATGATTCTAATAATGATATTTTAGATTTGTGATATTAATGTTTTTATATGTGATCTTTTGATTTAGAATGAGATGATGAGCTTTGGAGTTGTGGTTGTTGATATGTTCATTTTGAGTCCGGTCGACCTTCAATGGTTTTTTTTCTCCAACATTTGTGGCATATGGATAATGTGTTGTTTTGATAAATGTTGTGCATTGTGGTGTGGTCCACTTCTCATTCCTTTTCACCATGGGAATGTATAGTATAGACCTATTTCAAATTGCATTTCAATGAATTTTTTGGGTTGACTTGGAGAGATTCTTAATTCAAGAGATCAATATAAATAGAGAATGATTATAATGAAGAATATATGGATTCAAGTGGATTGAAAAAGAAGATCTATTTTCTGTGAATGTGTACGAGGTTGTGAAAAGTTGTGATTTTATGTTGTTACTATTTGGTACCAAAGGTAGTGAGCCAAAGGTTTATTTCAACATTGCAGGACTGTGGCAATTGTGCTTTAGTGGTGGATTCTTTATTTTTCTCTCTTCTTCTTCAAGGTAGTGAGCCCTTCTTTTTCTAACTGTTGTAGTCAGGTAGTGAGCCCACCTGTAATGAGAATCTTTGTAGTGAGCCACCCTTTGTAAAATTCACCTTAACTGGTGTCACCCTAATAGGTGTTTCATAATTGAGAATTAGCATTCTTTGGGGTTTTTCCCTCCTTGGGTTTTCCACATATATCTGGTGTTCTTGAGTATGTTTTATGTGTGTTCTCTTTCATGCTTATATCTATTTATGGTTAAGTAGTTAAAAGTTTGTTTACTATATTTTCTTCTATGGATTAAGTAAAATATTTTAATTGGTACAAATGATTCACCTCCCCACCTCAGTTGTTGGAGATATTTAACCAAAGAACAGTAGTGATGCATCCATATTACACGTGTAACAAAAAATAACTAGGTATTTAGTGATGGATGGAGATAGAATGAATATGATAATCATATAATACTCATTAGATGATTTACTATGGTTTGAGATCATGGTCTCTATAGAGAGTACATATAGAGTATCTAGTTTATTTACTCAAGAGGGTAGGTGTTTTGATATAGAGATACAATCTAGTATCTCTTGTAAATTGAAAGACATTCGAATAATAGATGAATATAATCTATGAGTGACTAATGTGATTTAAAGGATACATAAATTTATTCATGTCACATTTTTCAACCTAAATTTTTAATAGACTATTGATCATCCAAGAGGTTTTTAAAACCATTGTGAAGCATTCTCAAGAATTTTGTGTATATAGTATAATAATTTTTTCTATTCATTTATGGATTATTGAATAATGTTTCTATATTAGTTGTATTATGTATACCATATATGCACCCAACTTTCAATTTTTATCTTGACTCTATCATCAGTTAGAATAGGGAATAATCATTGTCTTTATCTTTAAATCACAACATTACTTTATACTTCAAATAATTAAGTTCTTAGTATTCTAGGATCATTGTTTCTTTAAAATTTTAAACAATTACTTGTTTCAAGATGATATTATTAGAAAGGTGTAAAATTATTCCATTGTTGTTGTTAAATATAAAGTTTACATGATGATAAGTCATAGTTTACACTCAATTACAAGGATAAGAGCATGTTTTTCTTAGGTACTTGAGGATTCTTCTATCTACCTAATAGAAGAATATATTCTAAACTTATATGGTACTTATTTACAACTTTAGGATTATTTTACTACTTGTATTAAAGCTAGGTTTCTCATGTCATCAATATCTATTTGATTTTCTTCTTATTTACATCATTGCATCAAAATTTGAGGAATAACCCCCATGGATTTGAAGGGATTGGAGAAAAAGGGATTGTGATCCCTTATTTAATTAATTAAATTTTGCCCCATCCTTAAAATAATCCTATAATGTCATTCCAAGTGGCATTTCCCAAGCTTAGATTTAAGTATATCTTTAACATTTTTGGACCTTACAATTCTAAGAGTCAATATATCCAAGCATTATCACATTACGAATTCTTATGGTGACATATTGAATTGTTCCTTAACATATTTTCTAATATGAATGTAAAATGGGTTAGATGAATGTTTAATAAGTTTAAATTATTTGTATAAATTATTCTAACTGTATATCTTTTGATTTAATGTGCATTATAGCATAACTAGGATTTCTAATGTATATGAAGTGTTATCATTTAGTTTCATGCATGTATACATATATTTTTATTTATGCTAGAGAACCATATCTTATTTATGGGTTGGGAATTATAACTCTATTGTCCAATGGGGTACATAATAATCTAGTTGGTGATAGGCTAAATATTCTTCTCTTAACCATCTAAATTTTTAATTTGAGGATTGTTTTATGCTACACCTTGATTGTATGAGTTAGTATTGTAATAGTTACAGACCTTAAGAAACCAAAAACTAAAATATTCTATAAGAATCACGATTTCAAATGTCTCTCCTCTTTCCCATGTCCTACAATATCAAGTGAAATCATATGCTAGGGAACAATATTGTCTTATTCAATGTCTTATTGGTTTACATATAGACAATGCTAACATGAACTTAATGATAGATTTAATACTTTATATAATTCTTAGTGTGTCTCCTTGAGGGCCTAAAATTGAATTATATATTTCTCTTTTATAGTACTACTATAGAGACCTTGAGGAACATTCCTTTGTTCTTGTATATCCTAAGTAGGAAGGAAAATTTACCCACTCACTATAACTTGTTTAGTCATACAACTATTTAAGCATAAGCCCTACTCATAACCTTTGTTAATTTCTATAACTTGGGGTTTTGGAGACTTTTAAGAATTTATGGGAAAGCATGATTGAGAATCAACAATTTAAATCTCCAATTAACTATGTCATTTTAGGTATTAAGAGCCTTAAACCCCTATTATTTATAGTTAATGATATTATATTACATTACACACACTCTTTTCATTAGAGAGCCCTTAACTACTTATCATATTTATCATTGATGTCTTTTTCCTTCAATGATATGTTTCTACATGTTTCCAAGTCTTTCTTAAATAGTTACTACTTTTCACATGTACCCTTATGATCCCATTTACCCAAGCTAAGTGTAAATATGGTCTTAAATGTAATTATATTTGATAGCATAACTATTGAAGTGATAACATACACATGTGTGTCTAAAATATGTTCAATAAAATACTTTAACCATCTAAGATCATACTTAACCTAATCTTACATATAATATTATATTTTCTCATATACAAGCCATATATCCACCTAACATGTGAAGATCTAAGGATTCTTGAACTCATTTATTTATCATTAATATATAACTTGATATTTGATTAATTTTAAACCTAAAAATAGATTATGTGGTTGTGAAAAGTTAAATGAAATCATTCCTCAAGATACCATTTCCCTCACTAATATTTATACTCAAAGTGAAAAATTACGAGATGAACATGTTGGAATATTAAATTTTACTAAAGTAGGGTTTGAAAAGGACCCAAAACCTTAAATTACAAAGTAGAAATTAAAATAGAAAAACAAGGGGTTCTACTAGAAAATAACAAGGATAGAATACAAAGGAAACAATTAAGTTGAATCTAGGGTTTGATGCCAAAAGATTAGGAGTAATCTTCTTATTACATTTATTTTTGTATTAAAACACCATCCAAAAAGAGTAATCAACAAAATATGGAACCTTTTGAGAAGGGAAGGAGAAAAAACCTTTATAAATTTAATTCCCATCAGTAGAAGAGGGGTAACATGTTGATGCCTTAACTATACTCATGTTATCAAGAGAATTTAAGGAATCTAACAAACGAGACTCTAGAAAAACCAACTAGTCTTCTGGAGAAATATCTATAATAAAAGAAACAATCGTCATCCTCTTAGGAACAATAGAGGAAACATTGTTTCAAGGTGAATGATCCAAGGGAGGAGGACAAGTTTATAAATTCATCATCTAAGATAGCAAGAAGACTATGAGATGATCACAAAGAGTGTTTATCTACCAAGTAGATGAAGAATAGTTATAAGGGCCACGAGAAAAAGTTGGGCCAGTTGGCCTATAAAAAAATTGTTCCTATAGTGAAAGAGGATTCCTTCATAGTTAATTAGTTGCATTTGAGGAACGCCATTAACCTTTAAAAAAATCTCCCTATGAAAATATTTGGAAAAATTGACATCTACTAGAATATGGGCATAGGAGGTATGAGCAAAAATAGTAGTTGGAAGGTCCACTTTCAAATAATGGCCAATAGAATTACCTATTACCAAATTGGTAGCTTTGAACTCCAAAATGTAAGGGGATATTTAAGGTAGTCTCACCCAAACAATAGAAACATCAAAATATTCCTTAAGGGGGTTGAAAGAGGGGGTCCATGGATGAATTTAAAGAGGATTTGAATCTAAATCCCAAGACTCAATATCTATAATAGCTTCTCAAACATTAGAATAATTTGAAAACAAACCCTAAAACAAGGGTACATATCCAAAATACTCTCCACCAAAGGTATCCAGTTGTCTGAAATCTATTGATGCAAGTCAAGAAGAGACAACCATAGGTAGTTAAATTTATAGATCAATGCATTACTATAGAATAAGCACATAGTATCTATCACTTCCTATCCTAACTCTAGCACTAGGGATACATTTTTGATCTAGAGAATTAGAAACAAGCCTACACAAGAGATCAGTAAATGGGGCCTTAAGAGGTGACCTACCTCCAACCCTAGAGCATTAGAGCATACATGAGTAGAGAAATATCCCCTTAGCACAAAATAAGTAGTGATAGGAGACCTCATGTTAGAAAGATCCTTTAGACACTAAGTAGCGTCAGAAGTAGTGTCAAAAGTCCTAGCTGAAGAAGCACCCACCAAGGCCACCTCCTCATAGTATATAGTATTCCCCAAATATTGAGACTTCACCTACAACCCAAGTTCAATGCATAGTTATAGGGTACTTAAGAAGACACAATATTTGGGATTCAAGAATTCAAATTGGGGATTGGAGACTAATGAGAAGGACATGCAATTAGGAATTCTACTATTGCTATGAATTGTAATGTTTAAATGAGTTATGTTAGTTATTAATTAGTGGGGAGTTATTCAAGTATTCTGGTTCCCAATTTATTCATTGAGAAGGCTTTATAAATATCCATATTTTAATACACTGATCATCAACTCAATAATATGATCAATATTTATGATTTATTTCTTGTATTAATGTAGATGATCTCTGATTTCTCAATTTTTTGGGTATTACAGTAGTTTTTTATCATAGATAACACTCAATTAGAGTTTGTTCTCATTAATGATATTGTAACCATTACATAAAGATTCTAATTTTTTTATAAAAAAATATTTTCCAAACCCAAGCATGTGTAGATTGTTGTATTTCTCCCTATGTGAAGTTTTGAATCAGAAACAAAACCACAATGCAAGAATAAAGAACTTATTTTTGTTAAATGACACTCTGGATTTGAATCTCTATACTACTTTTATTGTTTCTCTATGCATGGATATTTTTTTCATTTGTAGATGATCTATACCTATTGAAATGTTGTTGAATATTGGGTAACGGTTCTGAATTTTTATTTTTATTTTGCAAATGCATATCTTTATTTGTTAAAAATCTTGTTGAGATATATAATGCAATTGAATGGAGTATATGTTTGTGAAGAGTTTATTTTTTTATGACAAAAATAAGGAGACTTTACAATAGTGTATGGAGGACACCATGAATGTCAAGAGATAATGGGAGGCAGATAGGAAAATTAAGTGCAATAGGAAGAATTTATTATTAACTTCCCCAATCTATCATTGTGTTACCTATTTTATTTGTCGATCTTCTTATTTATTTTAGCCTATGTCAGATTAGTTGGTTTAAATTTATGCCAAATATAGTGAATGCAATCAAAATTTATTAATATTGTTTGTTGATTTTGATTGAACATAAAGCCAAAATTCTACATATAAATCATGGACTTAACCTCATTTAAGAAGTTTTTGTAGGATTGAATCAAGGTTACAAATAAAATTAGGATTATGTGTGATGTGGTAACCATCTCATATGACAAGAAAAAACTCAATGTAACTTTTGGGATGAGCTTCTTGATAAGATATTTCAACAACTTAACAAATAAATAGTTGAAAAAGAATAATGCTAGGGATTGGATATAAGTAATATCTTGCCATAGAAATTCAAAGTAAGGTAATCTTAAATGCCAAGTAGCACTAAATGAAGTTGAAAAAATCTATGTAGGTGAACTATGTGTTTGTTTTAACATCATTATTCCTCCTAAATATTACACTCTTCAAACAAGTTCTATAAGGATAGAGATAGTAGAATGAATTAATAATTTATAGATAATCCATTTGAAATTTTCTTTTAATATGTTTGAATACCACATGGCATCAAATTCAGAAAGATAAATTTTCTTCAATAAGCATCAAATTTAATATCAAATGGATAAAAGTATAAGCATGATCATATTGGAGGTAAGAGGCAGTAGATGATGCTAAATTTCTATCTTCTTACTTAGAGATGGTTATTTCCATGAGAAGCATACAGTTTTGTGTTTTCTTCTATGTTATTTATTGATGCCAAAAAATGAATAATGCATATATTGTGAAATTTTATTTTTAAAGATAGGTAATAGATTTGGTGAAATCAATATGGATTGTTAACTAGATAGTTTGGGAGTTTGTAGATATGATGAATTATACCATTTTGAGGGTCATGAGACAACTTGATAGAGCAATATAGTTTTGTCAAGTAATTCAAGGGATCTATGATTTAAGAGTTCGAGGTGTTGGCTTGATGATGATTGTAATGAATGACTTCATATGTTGTCATTGATGGAACATGTACACACACATATGTTCACATTGTCTACCACTATTACTTATAAAGTTACTTGTATTACAACCGGTATTGGAAGTTATTTTTATGATGGTTTAGATAATGTCAAACCGGTACATGTAAACAAACAGTATATGGAGGAAATGACTTGACACCAACTTGAAGCTTCAGCAGAGATCATCAAAGAAGGAAATGGAGGAAAATGGGTTTACATATTGATAGAGGTTAACTCTAACTGGTATCTATGTTCCAACTAGTATTCATTGATTGTGTGATGATTTATCACCGGTCGTGATGAATTACCCTAACTGACAAATTCTGGCGGTAATTTGTGATGAGTTATGTTTGATTGTCCAGATGCACTGCACCTTGAAAATTGTGATATAATTTCTAAGCCAACATGAAATCTAAATTTCTATATAATGATATTATGATGAACTATTTGAATTATGATATGAGATGATTTGATGTGAGATAGAAGTGTTAATTTATTGAAGGTATTCCAGAATATGTTGGTGACGCAGTTTTGAGTGCACAGAAGAGGATCTATTCAATCAAGTTGTGCTACTTCTAGATTGCACCACCTATTATTTTCTAATCACTACAATAGTCAAATCCCCTAACTGGGTAAGCTCTAATAAGCTTCATTATACAAATCCTTTAACAAGGTGATCCATTAGTTTGGATTCAGAAATCCTCTACCGAGGTTACTCCTAACAAGGTACTATCTTTAATAGGGTATAGCTCCTAACAGAGCTTTGGGATCTTTAATAGGATTCGCTCCTAGGAAAGCACTTTTGTAGACCTTAACCGGTCCGTTACCTATTACTGCAGATATTTAACTTGTGAGTCCCATCTCACCATGGTTTTTCCTATTTGGGTTGTCCACGTATAAGCACTTGTATTATGGTAGATGTTTTACTTATTTTGGATGCTTTAATATCATTTTGGATTGCATGCATAGTGTTGAGTAAACTTATTAAGTATATCTACCGGTCAGTGTTTAAAGTAGTATTGTTTTTGCTATCACTGATCCACCCCCTCCCCCCTCTCAGTGCTTTATAAGTCTATCAATTGGTATCAGAGCCTAACTTCTTTAAGGCTTAATCTCTTGGAAGGAAACCCTAAAGCCACCATGGGGGATATGAGCTACTTTGAGATGGCTAGAGTGCTTGAAGCTACTAAGGATGAGCTTGAAACCCTAAGGGTCAGATTTAAAGCTTCACAAGTCAAAATGAGAGAGATAAATAAACAATTATTGGAAATATCTAATAATAGTTCTTTAGATGAAGCTAACATTGATGCATTAGCTGAAGAAGTTGAAAAACTGAACAGTGAAAAGCTAAATCTGAGAAGAGAGTTAGAAGCCCTAACTATCTGCATGAGTCAAGAGCTGGAAGCTAGGAGGGCACTTGAAGACCTTGTTAAAAAAAGAGATCATGAGATTGCTAAGATCAAATAAGAGAATGCAGCCTTACATGAACATTGGCATGAAGAAAAAGAAGAAAAAGAGGCTTTATAGCTAGATCTTGAAATGGCATCATCCCTAAGAGAGAATCTTACAAAACACAATGAAGATCTTACCAGAGAGCTCACTGAGACTAATGGAAAGTTGGAAAAGTTCAATAAAAGTTCTACCATGTTGGATGAGCAGATCCAATCTCAACGGATGAAAGGTGATACATCAAGACTTGGCTTTAACACATCTGAGAAAGGAGAGTCTTATGGTACAAAGAGAAACATTCACATGGACAAAACTGCTCCTAAGGCTAACAAGCCTACTAGTAAAAAAGTGTTTAAACCTGTTTATTTTATCTGTCACAAACTTGGACATACTAAAAATATGTGTAGAAACAAACTTAATGGGAATATAGGATACAATGCAAATACTAGGTGTATCTAAGAGATTTGAAGGTCATTGTTTTACATGCAAAATTTATGGACATGGATCAGTTGAATACAGATATGGAGAAAATAATCTAGTACCTCACATTAATCCAAGACCTAATGGTAACTAGAAGAGTACCTATGACAACCAGGGTAACATGAACCGACAGAGACCCTATGTCAACCGGTTTAGTCCATTTGAGATGGAAAAGGTAACTAATTTCATTTGCACCATCTATAACAATTATGGTCATGTGGCTATGAATTACAGAAGGAAAACTGGAAGAGGCAATGCAAGAGCCTGGAGATCATCTGGAATGGCCTGCTATCATTTTCATAAACTGGGACACATGGCGAAGTTCTATAGATCTAGAAAGAACAAACCGGTTAATCATTCTAAAGATTAGAATGGTAAGCAGAAGGTAAATGTTGAGGAAAACAGAGAAGAGATGAACCGAATCTAGAAAAATAAGAGTGATGATATACCTGCAGAAGAACCTAATCCTTCACCCAGTGTGGAGAATCCTACACCGGTGAATTGAGCCTTGCAACGGGGCTAAGGGGAGCATAGTGGTAAATCTACTTCCAGACCCCTTAAAAGATTACTGGTAAGAGAATTTGCATTTTTGAGTTATTATGTGTGAAATCTTGATATCTTTTGTCAATTAGTTTTTCAAAAATTTATCAACCGGTTTTACACCTATTAATATTATATGCATCGCTAAGCTGTATATTAGGGTTTGTAACCCTAGTGGTCGAGCATTTAATGCAGTAGGTAAAAAGGATAAAAGCAAGTTTTACTATGTTATTTTTACCCTAAATACATTCGAAAGAGAATTCTTGAGCACTTGCAGAGTGAAGAGAGAATTGCTAGCTTGTGAACTACGTGATTGAAGTTGATTCGAAGATTAGTGAAAGTGGAACTAGTGTTCATTTGAGCAATCAACTGATAAACAAGGCAATACATGATAATTAAGGTATTTCTTTGTAAATCCCTTTTCAAATCAAGTTTATATGAATAGCTTCATCATCTAAGCAAGTAGAGATGCTAATGATCACATCAAAACCTATGGAAGTTGTGGAATCAGAATGAATAGTGTCGTATAATACTTTATCTCAAGTTCCTAATGGTGTCATTGTAAAAGGTGATTTGTCTAGCTACATTGAATGTAAAATTGAAGATTTACGATCATTGTCAATTTATTCTCAATTGAAATCCATTTGCAATAAGAGCGGAAAGATTCAACCCAAGTATAATAGGGTTTATGAGAAGGGTTTTCATAATGCAACTTAAATTCTTGAGGATTTTGAAGCAAAACACATTAGAATCATTCTAATTCGTGTTAATGGTGAAAATATGTATCTGGAAGGACACACACTATAACCAAGGAAGTTGTCCAATATGTGACTAGTTTTTGTTCAAATGGTGAAGTTCCCAAGCTGAGGTGAATCTCTAAAGAGACTGTAACCATTTTAACCTCATCTACCTCTAATGGACATGCATTTTCTATTAATAAAATTAAGGACCCAGCAGTTAAACTGGCTACAGGATATTCTATTCCAGTAGAATGAACAGTGTTCCATCTACAGCTATGCATATAGCCTATAAGATGATTGCTAAGAACACAGATTATGACCTGTGTGAGGTCATAAGGAGTCAATTGATGTTGAATCTCTAGTCAGTTAAGAAGGATAGCAATCAGAAGTTCAAATTTGGTCAGTTATTGATTGGTTTGTTCTTTTAGTTTCAGAATTTCCTACTGGGAATCAATATATTGAATGGTCTAAAGACCTATCGGTAACTGCTCAAATCAAGAACAACATTAAGGCTGTTAGGAACACTTTCTCTACTTCTATGAACAAGTGCTTCAATGAATTTTAGAACAAAATGAGTATGAGGGTAAGGCTACCTGAAGATGTGGTGAAAAACTTTGCTAAGAACATCATTTTTACAGTCACCACTAATTTTTGTCTTATGGAAGCTATTGAACCAAGAGAAGATGAAATGGAAGACATGAGCTATGAAGTCAATTATGACTTATTGATTAGTTATGCCAATAACCTGTTGGCATCTCCAATGGACAAAAAGAAGAAAAGACTGGATACTGTTGAGGAGCAAACTGCAAAAGCTGAAACCAATAGTAGTAAAGGGAAAAAGAAGAAGTTTGATCAAGAGCCTTCAGTGTCAACAAGTACTAGAGTGACACAAAGTGTGAAAGTTAAAAAGGAACCATCACCTAAGGTATACATAAAGAAGCAAACCACAACAAAGAAAAGAGGCCGACAACTGATTCTTCAAGCTAAATCTGATGATATTGACATTGAGGAAGAACCTGTTACCTTGTCATTTGTCCTTCATAACAAGAGTAATTCACCTTACATAATTTTTATTCGGGTCTTTATCTTGTTGAAAATTCCTTGGTTCAACCCTTAATCCACTTGAAAATTGTCTCTTAATCCATGGCACCAAATTTCAAAGGTCTGTTTGAACCTCATAAACCCCTTGAACCATTTTGAAAGGAGTTCATAATATTCATTTAGGTATTGCAGGTTCTAAGTTGTGTCTAAATGTTTTCAGGCTAACATTCACTCAAGTGTTTTGCAACAATTCTATTTCACGGTCGCGCATGATGTTTCATATCCTCTTCCTCCAGACCGTGAACTATTTGAACCTAGTTCAAACAGTTCAGTGATGCTCAACATGTTCGATAAAGCTCAAAAGGCCAGCGATAGTTAACAAAAGTTAATCTTTTCAAAGTGAAATTTCCTTGGCACAGCATACGCTTTGAACTACCTCAACCTTCATGAAGTCAGTTCAAATTGTTCATGCATGTTCAAATCAGGTGGGTCCCATGGACTAAGCGACGTGATGGTGCATTTATTGCAAAGTATGATGAAAATTGAACCATATCTCAAGTGACGTCAACTGGCTGATTTTTAAAGGCAAGTAATCATTATTGGTAATTGGCAGTTACCCCAAAAACGCTGCCATGAATTCAATACACATGTGTGATGTCAAATCCCAATGCTCAACACATTTGAGTTGACAACCAAAATTAATGCACTAAATGAGCTTTTATCACTTCATTTTCTATAAGGTATGAAGTGATTAATTTTTGAAAATTGTTCTTCATTGCTACGGAGTGTTTGATAAAAGGTTTGTCTGCTAGTAATCGTTCGATTGGTTTCAACTGTGAAGATGAGTTTTGATTCCTATCTTCTCCAGTGAATTTTAGTTGTTTTTCTCTCTCATAATAAAAGTTACTGGGAAAAATAAGGGTTGTTATTTATGAATTATGAAATCCACTCTGCACCTTTTCAGAAATATTTTCAGTCTTGCTTGCACAGAACCCATTGTCAGTGATACAGACCTAAAAGGAGACAATTTAGAGGCCTTGAAGGAAAGGGTTTTTAAAGGGATTGACAGTTCTTTTGGTTTAGAAATTATAAGTAGTGGCCTCATAGAGGCGGCAGCCTTTCCTCCTGCTATCCCTTGCCCAAAATTAGTTAGGGAGTGCATCACGAGGTATGATCCTATTTTTGAAACTATCATGAGAGATAATGGTGAAACCCTCCTTGCGATAAACAGGGAAGTCATTTCTTCTATTTTCAAATTGCCTAATTATAAGTTCTCAAATTTTTCTCCCACCCAATCAGTCACTGAGTTCAACGTAGATAAAACAGGACACCAGAATAATATAGCGAAGCATTGGTTGAAAGTTCCTCAGAGGGGTGGCTCTAGGTTACCTAAATATCCCAACAAAAATCAAATGCTTCCCCACATCCATGATGTTATGTTATTATTACACCGAGTTAGAGGTTTAGCGGAGGCTCATAGCTTTGATGATTGGATTTACTATTATGTGCAACTGGTGTTGGAAGGAAAGCAGTATCTTGATTGGGTAGAGCTTATTGTTGATTCCACAAGGGAACAACTAAGCATGGCGAATAAGTTTAAGAAAAATTTCTTTATGTCATCATATTTGATATATTTTCTGGCATGCATTAAAGAAATAATGGGCATACCTAGGCAACTTGCTGAAGGAGATTTTTCTATGTATGACTTTTACCCCATGTTGCAAAAAGATAATGCATTGCAGGATTTTAGGAGAGTACATAATGCCTTCCTGGGAGACTTGTGTTATGAGTTAAAGAACATGAAATCTAAAAGGATATCTGAAGATGCCCAGGCATTTGTGAAAAGATATGGTAGTTTCTTCATTCAGTTTCCTAGTTTCTATTATATAAGGGTAGGCAGTTTTGAGGAAGAGACTTTCAAACTTCCTTGTTTTTGTTCTGATTGTTTTGTCCTTGCTAAGGTCTATAGTCAGTTGTCTACCGTAATTAAGAAAGCTCAACCCAAAGATAAATAGGAAGATCATTTTCCTGTGCAACTAGGCATTTTATCTTGCAGTTCAATGTCAGATGCATTGAGCATAGGAGCTGACTTGAAGAATTTCAATTTTCCACTATATCATGAAAGGAAGGGATTTGATAATAAAGGTTTCTCACAGAGTCTTGGTTTGATGCCGCATCTTCCAATCCCACACTTCGAGGAATTTTGGGAAGATTGCGGTGATGAGGTCAAAGTGTTCAAAAGGACAAATATGAGAATGGTCCTAGAACAAGCTTTTAGGCTGCACAAGGAGAAAGTTAAGGCCAAAGGCAATTTTACTCCCGAAGATATAACACAAGTCACTTGAATTGAATCCATGACATTTATCAGTAACGATCAGTTACCTAAGCATGCCGATAAAATGGTGAAGCACATGTGGGACAAGAAAGCCGCAAAAGCAAAGATCAATGCCATGAAAAGTATGAGTCGGTCTATAATTCAGGAGCTTGCAACCACCCATGATGCCTAGAAAAGTGGAGGAGAAGAGGCATAACATGATGATAATGTTTTGTTTTTATTTTATATGCTTTTCATAATCTGGTAATGACTTTAGAACATCTATCCCTTAAATACTCTATTGGTTTTTAGAACTGTTTCAGAGGAGGTCGGGTTTTGAGGGAGACCTCCTCTGTTCTTTAAAAAATACTATAAGTTAGATTAAGGTATATAGAAAAAGGGGTTAGAATGAGATACTTATATTTTTAGAAGTTTTTTTTTGGGTTGGAAGGAAGTGATCAGTTTTTCAAAATCTGAAATTGGAAAGACCTTATCATGTATTGTTATGTCTTTGTTGCATGGAATACATATATAAAGATCATATGCATTTTGAGCGGAAAAATATTTGAGTTTTGAATCCGTGGAGTAGTATTTCTTTGCAAATATTAATCTAATCAAAATGACTATGATAACCTTTCTGATGATAGATGTTGTTGTTAATCTGGGGCTCCTTTCTTTGTGATTTTAAAAGGATAAATGTTTTGAAAATAGACTTTATTTCTCTTGCCTGTTTTATATGAAGTGTTAAATCTGTGTTATTGAACTTTGTTTCGATTACCTCTGATTTTCATGGTGAAACATCTTGAAGAATAGTTTTTTATGAAATATTTGTAAATTATTAGCCTCTTATGTAAGAATGAAGTAGGTAGCCTTAAATGCTTTTAGGTTAAAAGCTTACTAGTTTTATTTAATTAGATTATTCCCTGAATAACTAATGGAGGGAGCTGTACCTATCAAAAATTTAGAGGGAAGTGATGAATGCCACACTTACCCAACTGTTTAGGTGAACTTTTGTCTTTCAAAGAGGGTAACAGAGCTTCAAATCAATTCAATTAAAAGAAAGACAAAATCTGTTCACTAACAGATTTTTGGCGACTCTACTGGGGAAATCGTCAACTTTCGACAAACCAGTATGTTATATATTTCTAAAACCTGAGTAAGTCAAGGTTGTACCTGCTAATAGATTGGACAACACATACTTCAACCTATACCTTAACGTGGCTTACATTTTCAGAAACCCTAGAAGAAATAGCACTGGATTCTCGTCCATATACCAGATCACAAAGGAGGGAGGGTATTGTTGATAAATTTTGTAAAGAACTACAAGGGCTCTCATCCTCTACAAATTTCACTCTCAAGAGGAATGCCAAGAGTAGACCTTCTTCCCCTACTAAAGCTACTCTCAAAGTACCTCTCTCTTCTAGCCATTGGCAAGCATTAACGCTTTTTGGACTTCAAGCTCCTCCTCTTGTAACTATTTACCCTATTTTCATCATGGCCCAACCATGGGGTGTTGTAGTTGATGCTCTTGCTCTTGGTGCTTATAACTCTCTCCCGAAAGGGGCTAGAGATGTTCTACCTAAATTTAATGAAGACGGGAAAGTTTCAGTTGAAGAACACTTGAAATCCTTTAATGTAGCGACTGAGATACTAGTTGTGCAACATGAAGATGTGGTTGTTAGGCTTTTTGCTCAAACTCTTACTGAGGGAGCAGTAGATTGGTTCAACCATCTACAGGCAGGGACTATAACTAATTGGCAAACAATGAAAACTACTTTTGAGAAATGGTTCAAGAGTGTTGATGATGAGCACTCACTTTTGGCTCAACTCACACAAATGAAAAAAGAGATTCATGAGCCAATGAGGGATTATGTGGCTAGGTATAATAAGATTATTCATAAGATTCCCTAGGCTAAAAGGCCAACTGCTGATAACCAACAATGTTTCTTTATCAACTCTATGGCTCCTGGCATTGGTTTCCATCTCACAAGAAATAGGCCAGCTGATCTTGATACTGCACAAAACCAAGCTATAGAGCTTGAAGATGATTTGATAATGGCAGGGAAGTGGAGGAAAGATGTGCAAATTCCTCAAGGTCAATCTCAAGCTTCCATTTCTTCAACCGATCCAGTTGTTCAAAGACTGGTCAATGATATGATTGCTTTCAAGAGATAGATTCTGAAACCTAGAGTTTCCTACCCACATCCCTATCAAGATATAAGTAGAAAACAACCAAACCAGTATAATTATGGGTGAGCTTTGCAACTTCCCACTGCCCCACAAAGATTGCAGATAGAGGCTCCTCCTGATAAAGGCACTATGTGCTCCTTTCACCTTACCTCAGATCATGATGGGAATTATTGTCCTGACATGATAAGGCATGTTCAAATGGGAAGCAGTAAAGATGAACTCGGGCAACTCACTAAAGCAGAGAAGATTCAAGAAGTACCTGGCGACTCTGGATCATTTTACCTTGAATTTGAATCAGATTCAGAAAGAGGTGGCAATATTTTGGTAACTCTTGAAGATCCTGTGTGTGCAATCCTTACAAGGAATCAATGAACCTCCCAACCTACTCCTTTTCCAAGCTCTACCAGAACTAATTTCAAGAGTAAGAGTCCTACGAGTACTGATTCCTCCTCTCATGCAAAGACTTCTGAAGTTAAAATTTTACAAAGAGATATTGAAAGTAAAAATAATTCTTCTCCTTCTCCCTCCTTTGATATAGTTGAATTTTGCAAAGCTTCAACTGTTCAACTTTCCACTGCTGAATATTTGAAACTAAACCCGAAGGAATTAGACAAGTTGGTCAAATATGTAAAAGGTGATCCTATCTCAGAGTCCTTAGTGCATAAGTGTCTAGTTAATAATGATTTGTTTGTTGCTAAAAAACCTACATTTGCCTCTTGCCCTCCCACTAATTCAATTAATCATTGTTCCTTTCACAATGCTGAAGATAAGCTTGACACAGAAGCTCTGAAGCCTAAACCTTTTTATATCTCTCTCCTCCTAAACGGTTAGAAGCTTAGCAATTGTACTATAGATTCGGGGGCATCATATAACATAATGCCATCATTTGTTGCAAGAGCTTTAGGTTTAAAACTTACTAAGACATTTGGGAGATGTTACTCGATGGATGGGAAGTAGGTTCCTCTCATTGGACAAGTAAAGGATGCTCAGGCAGTACTTGTAGCATGTCCTGATAAAAGGGTAAAACTGACCATTCTAGTTGCTAACATTCCCACAAGTTATGGGATGCTCTTGAGTAGGACTTTCTGTAGGCATTTTGGAGGTGAGATCAAGATGGATTGGTCAGAGACTATCATTCCACTAGGAAAGCAAAAGATTAAACTTGAACCTAAGCTGAAAAATAAATATACAGTTTTTCCTTCTGATAATCCCAAAGCTCAGATTCTATTCCAAGAATGTGAATTTGGAAATTACCTCATTCTTGAACCTGATAAAAAAGAGTTAGAAGAAGCGGTTGATGAACAAGGCAGACTATGGCAAATGGAATTTGATGGAAGTTGCGCAAACTCTGGCTCGGGCGCGGGAGCAGTTTTGCTTTCGCCTAACGGTAATGTTTTTCATTTTTCTTTCAAATTAGAATTCAAGAATATGAATAACACCGCGGAATATGTGGCATTACTTTTAGGGTTGAATGAAGCCAAATGTAAGGGCATAAAATTGCTTAAGGTGAAAGGTGATGCTGAGTTGATTGTTAAATAGGTAAGGAATGTTTATTCTGTTAAGAATGATAGACTAAAACATTATAGGAACAGAGTTTGAGATGAGATAGATTTTTTTTATGCCTTCTCAATTGAAGCTATACCAAGAGAGCAAAATACTAGGGCAAATTCATTGGTTGTGTTAGCTTTTCTCTTGTTACCACACCCAGACTTTAAGAATGATTCTTATATAATTGAAATGATTTATAGACCTAGTGTTCCTGACAATGTGAATCATTTGCAAGTTTTTGATATAGATGCTCAGATTAAATATTTTCAGAAGTGTACCCATTCCTTTGTCCAATCATATTTTGAGGGTTCTGAAGATAGTTGCAAAGAATTTTGTCTAGACCCTGGTATTGATTATGTTAAGAATTTCATTTAGCTAAAAGGGAACAAAAGCCCAAAAGGTTTGGTGACTCTAGAGAGGTTTTTCACCCGTAATGATGTGTTCATTGGCAAGAAAACTCCTGATGATGACAGTAAAGTAGGTTGTGAAAAGATCAATCTTGGTGATGAATCTAATCCTAAAATGGTAACAATCAGCAAATGTTGTTCTTCTGAGGAGAAACGAATGCTCAATGAGTTATTGAAAGAATACATCGATGTGTTCCCTTGGTCTTATGATTATTTGAAGGAATTTAGGAATGGTCATTTTCAACATCAAATTCCGTTGAAGCCTGGTGTTTCTCCTTTTAGGCAAAAACTAAGAAATTTCAATCTCATGATGGCAGAAGAAATTTTCAAGGAAGTGGATAAAATGCTAAAAGCTAGGATTATATATCAAATTCATCACTCCACTTGGGTGGCCAATATAGTACCTATAAGGAAGAAAAATGGGGAAATTCAGATTTGTGTAGATTTTTGCAATCTGAACTAGGCAAGTCTTAAAGATAACTATGCTTTACCCAATATGGACCATATTTTGCAAACAGTAGCTAGGTCAAAAATGATGTCAATGTTAGATGGTTTTTCTGGCTACAATCAAATTAGTGTTGTAGAAAATGAATAGTATAAGACAACATTTATCACCCCTTGGGGAACGTTTTCCTCTAACCGTATGCCTTTTGGTCTGATTAATGTCGGAGTAGCCTTTCAAAGAGCCATGGATTCTTCTTTTAAGGATTTCCGTGATAGGATTATCATAGTCTACCTAGATGACTTGACTGTCTTCTCTAAAGTAAGGAAGAATCAACTCCAAGATCTAAGGGCAGTTCTGCAACGTTGTTGAGAACATGGTATCTCCTTGAATCCAAAAAAGTCAGTTTTCTGTGTAACCAAAGGCAATCTATGAGGGCATATTGTTTTGAAGGAAGGCGTCAAGATTGATCCTGAAAGAGTTAATACAATCCAACATCTCAACCTGCCTTCAAATCGGACTAGAGTAAGGTCATTTTTCGATCAAGTAAATTTCCTAAGAAGGTTTGTACCTGAGTTCACCGAAACTACTAAGCACATCATCAGCTTGTTGAGTGAGAGGTACCCCTTTAAATGGTCCATCGAAGCTAAAGAAGCTTTTGGAAAGATTAAGATCTCAGTTGCCAATGCACCAACTCTCATCACCCCAGATTTTAAAAAGGATTTCATCATATACTGTTATGCCTCAAAACATATAATGTTGGGAATATTGTTACAGGCAGATGGATCTGGCGCTGAAGCACCCATAGCATTCATGAGCATCCCCCTTAAGAAACATGAACTTAAGTATTCGCTCTCAGAGAAACAAGCCATTGTCGTGGTTAAAGCTATAAAATAATTCTAGCATTATATTTTGCATTCTCATTCTGTGGTTTTTGTTCCAGACTCTATAGTGAAAAGTATTTTGACTCAGCAAGAGGTGGGCCTTAATAAAAGAGCAACATGGGTAACCAAAATTCAGGAATATGATCTAGATATTCATCCTATAAAGATGGTTAAAGGACAGGGTTTATGCAAATTGATTGCGCAGAACAGGGTAGAAACGGATGAGGGACTACCATTGACTTTGTTCATTGGTTTGCAAGACACATGGTTTTCAGATGTGGCTTATTACCTGACTTATGGTAGTTGCCCGAGTCATTTGTCAACTAAACAATAAAGGAATCTCAAATCAAAAGAAGCTAAGTATGTTATCTGGCAAGATGTATTTTATAAAAAGGGCTTGGACAGTACCTATTTGAGATGTGTAGATAAGCCACAACAGCGGAAACTTCTAGAAGTCTGTCATGATGAAGCCTACGGTGGACATTTCTCATCCTCAGTACCGCTTTCAATATTTTAATAAATTGTTTTTATTGGCCTGGTATGTTTCATGATGCATATACTTATGTTAAAGAATGTGAAAAATGTCAACTCTTTTCTAGAAAACCACATCTAGCTGCCCTACCTTTAAGGCCTGTGGTAGTGGATGAACCTTTCAAACAATGGGGTATTGATTTCATTGGTCCAATAAATCATCATTCTAGTGCTGACCATATGTATATTCTAACAGCAACATATTATTTTACTAAGTGGGTAGAGGTTGTCCCCACTAAGAAGGCGAACTCAAAGGTTGTATGTAATTTTCTCAAAGATTCCATTTTAGTCCGTTTTGGGGTCCCTCAGAAGATTGTCATAGATAATGCATCATATTTCTCCTCTGAAGAATTGACTATGTTCTGTTATCAACATCAAATTACTCTTTCATATTCCTCTGATTACTTTCCTCAAGGTAATGGGTTGGCAGAATCGAGCAACAAGAACTTGGTAACCATCATGAAGAAATTAGTTGATGATAATGCCCGGAACTAGCATAAAAAGGTATATGAAGCCTTATGGGCGGATAGAATTACTCCCAAAAGAGCAATTGGAATGGCACCTTATGAACTGGTGTATGGGATTGGTCCGAAGGTTTCTTTACCTCTGGAATTGGTAGTAGCAAGGCTTCAAATCGTAATTGAGGACTCCTTCTTCCAAAATGCTTTGGAGAAAAGAGTCATGTATTTGATGAAGTTGGAAGAGGAAAGAGAGATGTTAGTGGATAGAATTATTGAGCATCAAAACATGGTGAATAAAATCTTTGATATGAGAGCTCGACCAAGAGGGTTCCTAAAAGGTGGTGAACTACTGTTGTAGGACAAAAGAAGGGAACCAAAGGGTGCCCATGGAAAATTTGATTCATTGTGGAAAGGTCCATTCAAGATTCATGAAGTAGTGGGACTGAATGCATTCAGACTAAATTATTCTGATGGAATAGTTATGCCCTATACCTATAATGGGCAAGACCTGAAGCTCTATAAACTTTAAAATCTATGATCAAGAGTTCCTGTACATAGTAGGTTAGTTGTTTGTTTTGTGTCTTTTTGATGTGTGTTCTTTTTGTCCCCTTTTCTATTTTTGTTGTGCGAAAATAGAGATTTAGAGTTCTTTGCATTTTTCACAAATTACAATCCCCAATCAGAGTCAATGTTACCTTGTCATTCGTCCTTCATAACAAGAGTAAGTCGCCTTACATAATTTTTATTCGGGTCTTTACCTTATTGAAAATTCCTTGGTTCAACCCTTAATCTGCTTGTAAATTGTCTCTTAATCCGTGGCACCAAATTTCAAAGGTCTGTTTGAACCTCATGAACCCCTTGAACCATTTTGAAAGGAGTTCATAATGTTCATTTAGGTACCACAGGTTCTAAGTTGTGTCTAAATTTTTTCAGGCTAATGTTCACTCAAGTGTTTTGCAGGAGTTCTATTTCACATTCACGCATGATGTTTCATATCCTCTTCCTCCAAACTATGAACTGTTTGAACCTAGTTCAAATAGTTTAGTGATGCTCAACATGTTCGATAAAGTTCAAAAGGCCAGCAAAAGTTAACAAAAGTTAATCTTTTCAAAGTGAAATTTCCTTGGCACAAGGTATGCTTTGAACTACCTCAACCTTCATGAAGTCAGTTCAAATTGTTCATGCATGTTCAAATCAAGTGGGTCCCATGGACTAAATGAGATGATGGCGCATTTATTGCTAAGTATGATGAAAATTGAACCATATCTCGGGTGACGTCAACTGGCTGATTTTTTAAGGCAAGTAATCATTATTAGGAATTGGCAGTTATCCCAAAAATGCCGCCATGCATTCAATACACATGCGTGATGTCAAATCCCAATGCTCGACACATTTGAGTTCACAGCCGAAGTTAATGCACTAAATGATCTTTTATCACTTCATTTTTTATAAGGTATGAAGTGATTAATTTTTCAAACTTGTTCTTCATTGCTTCGGAGTGTTTGATAGAAGGTTTGTCTGCTGATAATCATTCGATTGGTTTTAACTATGAAGCTGAGTTTTGATTCCTATCTTCTCCAGTGAATTTTAGTTGTTTTTCTCTCTTGTAATAAAATTTGTTAGGAGAAATAAGGGTTGTTATTTATACGAAGTCCACAATGCATCTTTTCAAAAATATTTTCAGTCTTGCTTGCACAGAACCCATTGTTAGTGATACAGACCTGAAAGGAGATAATTTAGAGGCCTTGAAGGAAATGGTTTTTAAAGGGATTGACGGTTCTTTTGGTTTAGAAATTCTAAGTAGTGGCCTCATAGAGGTGATAGCCTTTCCTCCTGCTATCCCTTGCCTAGAATTAGTTAGGGAGTGCATCGCGAGGTATGATCCTATTTCTGAAACTATCAAGAGAGATAATGGTGAAACCCTCCTCACGATAAATAGGGAAGTCATTTCATCTGTTTTCAAACTTCCTGATTATAAGTTCTTAAATTTTTCTCCCGCCCAATCAGTCACTGAATTCAACAAAGATAAAACCGGACACCGGAACAATATAGCGAAGCATTGGTTGAAAGTCCCTCAGAGGGGTGGCTCCAGGTTACCTAAATATCCCAACAAAAATCACATGCTTCTCCACATCCATGATGTTATGTTATTATTACACCAAGTTAGAGGTTCAGCGGAGGCTTACAACTTTGATGACTAGATTTACTGTTATGTGCAACTGGTGTTGGAAGGAAAGCAATATCTTGATTGGGCAGAGCTTATTGCTGATTCCATGAGGGAATAGCTAAGCATGGTGAAGAAGTTTAATCAAAATTTCTTTATGTCCTAGTATTTGATATATTGTCTGGCATGCGTTAAAGAAATAATGGGCATACCTAGGCAACTTGCTAAAGGAGATGTTTCTGTGTATGACTTTTACCCCATGTTGCAAAAAGATAATGCATTGCAGGATTTTAGGAGAGTACATAATGCCTTCCTGGGAGACTTGTGTTATGAGTTAAAGAACATGAAATCTAAAAGGATATCTGAAGATGCCCAGGCATTTGTGAAAAGATATGGTAGTTTCTTCGTTTAGTTTCCTCATTTATGTTATATAAGGGTAGGCGATTTTGAGGAAGAGACTTTCATACTTCCTCATTTTTGTTCTGATTGTTTTGTCCTTGCTGACATCTATAGGAAATTTTCTACCATAATTAAGAAAGCTCAACCCAAAGATAAATGGGAGGATCATTTTCCTATGCAACTAGGCATTTTATCTTGCAGTTCAGTGTCAAATGCTTTGAGCATAGGAGTTGACTTAAAGAATTTCAATTTTCCACTATATCATGAAAGGAAGGGTTTTGATAATAAAGGTTTCTCACGGAGTCTTGGTTTGATTTTGAATCTTCCAATCCCACACTTGGAGGAATTTTGGGAAGATGGCGGTGATGAGCTCGAAGTTATCAACTGGGAAAATATGAGAATGGTCCTGGAACAGGTAGTTTCACTGCAGGTGAAACTTGATATAAGTGGGATCGAAGAGGATCATCTAGAGATTTTTGAACCTGGATATCTAGAGCAAGCTAAACCCGAAACATTTTGCATTAATTGGGATGTGGAAGAAGAGGATGATATACAGGTTCGAACAAAGAGAGTCTTGAAAAGAAATGCAGACTGGGTTAATAAGAAAAAAGCAATGAAATTAGGTGTCCAGATTGATCCTGCAAGAGATAATGTGGTTTCTCTACGTTTCCCAAAACATTTTTCTAACCTCACTTCTATGCCTGTTCATGCAGGTAAAAATAAGAAGTCATCTCACACCAAGCACGAGCCTAATTCTGCTTTGAACTTTCCTGCTCCTCGATATACAAGGTCACGGAGTGCTACACAGAGGAAAATGGACCAGGTCAAAGATGCAGAGGTAAAACACAAGATCCTTGATACTCATTTTTTGAGGTCAAGGACCTTGATAGTGACATTGTCAACACAATGGATTCTCATGCGATCACTATAGCCATGACACTCCCACCTAAAGTAACCAGAGGAACAACTAGTTCAAGTTCAACTCCTAAATAGTTAACTACTTCAGTAAGTAAGAAACAGAGCTTCATCCCAGTGTCCATCCCAATTCAAGACATGGTGGTCAAATACACGGAGAAGGGTCCCAAATAGAAGAGGTTCAAAACAACTAGGAGATTGGATGCTGATGAAAAGACCGGGAGGTGGGTTGCTGAAATTGCTTCTTATAAGCCCAAAGATGAGAACATGGAAGTAAATGCAGAGGATTTTGAGGTCACCAAAGTGGATCTCGGAAACATAAGCAGGGACTCTGATAACCACCTTTTCCAAGTCTCGGCTAAGAAGATGCTCACCAGATCAAAAAAAGATGCACAAGAGAAAAGAGAACTGAAATGACATATCAAGATTCTAGCTCAATTCATTGATAGCATAGGCTATTTTGGAGCACTTCCCATATCACATGCTTCAGAAAGTTTTGACCCTACTTCACTAGAGAACAAGAAACTGATGAACCAAGTTCAACGAGCCAAGAGCATTGGAGGGGCTATAGAGAAATGGATTGAAGGAGTAGTAAGAGATGGTGAAAAATATAGTACAAACTCCAGGAAGCTATGCGATGAAATGCAAAACCTCATTGTGGAGATTCAGAATCAGATTGTGCCATGGGAAAAGGAGGAGCATAAATGGGAGAATGTATTACCCATGCTCACAAGATAGAAGAATATGGAGCCACAAAGTTTTTAGCAGAAAATTCAATTAAATTGGTAACTGATGAGTGCCAGCTCTTCATATTGAATAAAACTATAGCATGGCGAGTAATCACATTCAAGTCTATTATTTTTTATGTCAGGGCCTCTGTTTACGATCTTCAGGACCTTGAGTGTAGCTTGGTCAATGACAATAAAGTGGTTAACCTAGACCATGATTGGCAACTAGGACTTTGCAGGCTGAACACACAGGACCCAGTAAAGGCTTTTAGGATGCACATGGAGAAAGTTAAGGCCAAAGGCAATTTTACTCCCGAAGATATAACACAAGTCGCCCGAATTGAATCCATGAAATTTATCAGTAACGCTCAGTTACCTAAGCATGTCAAGAAAATGGTGAAGCACATGTGGGACAAGGAAGCCGCAAAAGAAAAGATCAATGCCATTAAAAATATGAGTTAGCCTATAATTCAGGAGCTTGCAACCGCCCACGATGCCCAGAAAAGTGGAGGAGAAGATGACGATGGAGAAGAGGCATAACATGATGATAATTCTTTGTTTTTATTTTATATGCTTTTCATAATCTGGCAATGACTTTAGGACATCTGTCCCTTAAATACTCTATTGGTTTTTATAACTGTGTCAGAGGAGGTCAGGTTTTGAGGGAGACCTCCTCTGTTCTTTAAAAACTACTATAAATTAGATTAAGGTAGATAGAAAAAGGGGTTAGAATGAGATACTTAGATTTTTAGAAGTTTTTTTTTGGTTGGAAGGAAGTGATCAGTTTTTCAAAATCTTAAATTGGAAAGAACTTATCATGTATTGTTATTTCTTTGTTGCATGGAAAACATATATAAAGATCATATGCGTTTTGAGCAGAAAAATCTTTGAGTTTTGAATTCGTGGAGTAGTATTTCTCTGCAAATATTAATCTAATCAAAATGACTGTGATAACCTTTCTGATGATAGATGTTGTCGTTAATATGGGCCTCCTTTCTATGTTATTTTAAAAGGATATATGTTTTGAAAAGAGACTTTATTTCTCTTGCCTGTTTTATATGAAGTGATGAATCGGTGTTATTGAACTTTGTTTCGATTACCTCTGATTTTCATGGTGAAATGTCTTGAAGAATAGTTTTTTATGAAATATTTGTAAATTATTAGCCTCTCATCTAGGAATAAGTAGGCAGCCGTACATGCTTTTAGATTAAAAGCATACCAGTTTTATTTAATTAGATTATTCCCCGAATAACTAATGGAGGGAGTTGTACCTATCAAAAATTCAGAGGGAAGTGATGTATGCCACACTTACCCAACTATTTAGTTGAACTTTTGTCTTTCAAAGAGGGTAACAAAGCTTCAAATCAATTCAATTAAAAGAAAGACAAAATTTGTTCACTAACAGAACCAAAGTATGTAAAGGCAACTGGCAAGAAGTCCAAACTAGTTGAAGCCACCTCTCAATAGACTATTCCAATTAAATCTTTTTCTTATAAGCCTATGACTGATTTTGAGAGAACGATAAAGTCATTAGGAAGGAATAGATTTGAAAATGTTAAAGAACGTTTTGATTCATTTAATAAAGATCATAAGGAACAAATTCTTCAACGAGTAATCAACTACTTATTTCAATACAATCGATTACCTAAGGATCTTAAGAAGGATATTTTTTATTCTTTATATTGTATTCTTATGAATAAGTGGGAAAAGGTTGTGAAGAAATATCAAAAAATCATTAATAGTACTTTTATTCAATATTTTCTTGATTTGTCTAAAGATGAATTAGAAGCATTGCTTGATAATTATAAAGAAAAATTTCATTTAAGGAAAGAATATTGATTTTAATGAATGAAAAGGTGCAATCTGTTGAAGTAGGAACTCATCAGATAGCCAGAAATGTTCAACGGATGCATGAGCATTCAAATACTCACTATGATGATCAAACAAAGACTGGAAGGAAACCGGAGTCAGTTAAAGAAGAAATTGTTTCACCAAAGATTGATAAGAAAAAGGATGATTCTACTTCTCAACCGATAATTTTTATTGATGACATATAGGATACCATTGATCTATCTGGCAACATTATTGTACCAGATATGCAGCCACCAGTAAATACTAATTCATATGTTAATGTAGTGGATATACCGGCAACTCAACCAAGTGTGGATATTCCACCCCCACCAATAAAAGATCAACCAATGCAATCACAACTCCCATCGGTTTTCGCAGGATACTCTGGAGCAACCTGCAGAAAAATTTACAGAGAAGTCCTCTGAATAGGAAAAGGAGACAGAACAAGAGGAAGAGAAAAATGAGAAGGAGAAATCTGCTGAACCTAAAAAGGCATTAGTCAAGCAGAAAAATAATGATGATGATGACTCATTTGGCATCAAAGGGCCTATAGACGTTGACAACATGAGTGCATCAGAATTTTTGGAATTTGCAACTGTGATGCAATCCAAAGCACAGAAGAAGAGGCTTAAGGAATAGATGAAGGAAGATGAAACCATCCAAACTGATGTGGAGATCTTGTCAAGTCTTCTACTGGAGATTGCTATAAGGAATTTGTCAACTCCTATTGACAAGGTTGGACAGTTGGTAGATGATGCTTCTGACTAACTCAAGTCCCTTAAGGAAGCAGCCCAAACTATGGCTGAGAAAAATTATAGAAAGAAAAGAGAACACATAATGAAAGATATCGATACAGGGAAGACTGCTTTATCCCTGAACAAAGATCTTTTGAGAAAATCTATTGATTAAAGCTATGAGATTTCTACAATCCATATTGTATAATAGTTTGTTTTTCTGGATTCGATTGTGTGTGTTATTTTTTCATCAACGTTTCGAATCACACTCTGTGATTCATCATCTTTCATATCTTTAGAATTCTTCTCATCCTGATGATGAATCACCGGTATGACTTCTAAAATTACTTGTATTACAACCAGTATTGGAAGTTTTGTTTATGATGATTTAGAGAATGTCAAACTGGTACATGTAGGCAACCGGTATATGCAGGAAATGACTTGAAACCAACTTGAAGCTTCAATGAAAATCATCAAAGAAACAAATGGAGGACAATCGATTTACATATTGATAGAGGTTAACTCTAACTAGTATCGGTGTTCCAACTGGTATTCACTAATTGTGTGATGAGTTATCACTGATCCTGATGTGTTACCCTAACCAACAAATTTTGGCAGTAATTTGTGATGAGTTATGTTTGATTGTCCAGATACACTACACCTAGGAAATTGTGATATAATTTCTAACATGACATGAAATCTAAATGTCTATATAATGGCATTATGATGAACTATTTGAAATATGATATGAGATGGTTTGATGAGAGATAGAAGTGTTAAGTTATTGAAGGAATTGCAGAATATGTTGGTGATGTGGTTTTGAATGTGCAAAAGAGGATCTATTCAAGCAATTTGTGCTACTTCTAGATCACACCACCTATTGTTTTCTAATCACTACAACAGTCAAATCCCCTAACTGGGTAAGATATAATAAGATTCATTGTATAAATCCTTTAACAAGGTGATCCATTAGTTTGGATTCAGAAATCCTTTACCGAGGTTACTCGTAATAGGGTACTACCTTTAACAAGGTATAGCTCCTAACAGAGCTTTGGGATCTTTAATAGGATTCGCTCCTAGCATAGCACTTTTGTAGACTATAACCAGTCAGTTACCTATTACTGCAGATAGTTAACTTGTGAGTCCCATCTCACCATGGTTTTTCCCATTTGGGTTTTCCACGTATAAACACGTGTGTTATGGTGGATGCTTTAATATCATTTTGGATTGCATGCATAGTGTTGAGTAAACTTATTAAGTATATCTACTGGTCAATGTTTAAAGTAGTATTCTTTTTGTTTTCACTGATTCACCCCCCCCCCCCCTCTCAATGCTCTATAAGTCTATCATGAGGAGTTGGTAATCTAGTAAATCAATAATTCACCTTAAGACCTACACCCTTTTGATGGTTACAAATTATATTTATGGAGTTCCACCTAATTCAAGATTTATTCCTTCAAAGAAAAATATTCTTAGGAATGCATCTATGTTTTGTGTAATTAATTATTTTTTGTATGTTCTAGATGTGTAATGTAGACTATAAAGGAGGTGTCTAGAATATCAAAGTTTAAATTAATAAAGTCACCATAGTGACTCATGTCAGTTATTTTGGTATGGTGTTTTGAAAATTTATTTATTGGGTAGACTATATAAAAATCTATATTAAATTCACTAGTCATAAAATGAATATAATATGATTAAAAAAAAAAATTCTTTACTATACAAATGGCATGATATTCACCATAGGACTTACAACTTATGGGCCATGGGTACTCAATTTCCCTAACTAGGGACACCTCACAAGAGTGAATATTATGTGGTTGTAGTCTTCTTTAAGAAGCATGACACCACATGGGTCTCATCTTTGTGGGAATTGGCCCCTTCCTTTGTTTCTCCATGATATTTATTAAAAAATATACAATGTGAAAGATATATTATTTTTTCAAATGTCACCACTATATTAGTATTTGACCTAGAATATGGGCCTTGTAATACACTCTTGATATCTTGTTCTTAGACTTTCAAAAGAAACCAAAATATCTAGAACCATATTATGATACTAGTATTTGCACACTTTTTTTGTGCAACAAAATATCGATAGGTTCACATTTTCAAATGTGAAATAAAAAATTAAATTATAAATTTAATGTTTTGGCATGGAAGTCAAACGTTTGGTTTTTTCTCTATGTTTTATTCCATAGTATATTTTTATAATTGAAACATTTACTACCAAGATCACGAATGGAAATTTTTTGTGCATTTTCAATAGGTATATGAATCACAACACCCTCACAATATTATAAAACTCTTAACTAACAACGTAATAAAACTATTTCCATAATGAGATCCAATGTTTTAAATTCAAATAATGAAGAAAATTTATACTAAAAAAGATACAAATCTAATGTAGACATTCATTAGGTTCATCTCCCTAAAATCAAGGATAATTTGTAGGAATAGATTAAATCAAATAATGAAAATGTACAATTCAATTTTAATAAGAAAAAATCATTATTATCTTATATTTAGATATTATAAATCAGTATTAATTTCCCTAAAATGAGATATTTAATAAATTTAAAAAAAATTATACACAAAACATAAATCTTAAATTTCTAAATTGATATTAAAAAATATTTAAGATAATCTTTAAAATATTCTAAAAAGGAAAAAAATATTTATAATCTCAAAAATATAATATTCAAGATATGTATATTCTAGAATTTGTTTTATTTCTAAATTAATATTAAAAAATATTTAAGACAATCTTCAAAATATACTAAAAAGAAAAAATCATTTATAATCATTTGTAATATTCAATATAATCTTCAATTCCGAAATTGACATTAAGAAAATTAAGATAATCTATAAAATGTTTCCTGTAAAATAAGATACACTATAAGTTATAAAAAATTGCACACAAAACATAAAGTTGTCATCAACTAAATATTTGAGAAAATAGTTGTAAAGTGAGAGTTTTATCTCTAAATTCCCTCATACCAAGTTAAGCATGGATGCAAGACATATTCCTAAGTAGACCCACTATCATTATTTTGATTCCTATGTAACCTAGAACTAGAGAAACAAAGTTTAGGTCATGTCCTACGACATTAATTTAAACATAGATATATTTTTGTAGTGATACTTAAATGTGAATGTTTGATCTAAAATTATGAAATATTGCAAACTTTAAATTCCATTTCATAGGATTATGTGTGATGTGGTAACTATCTCATATGACAAGAAAAAACTCAATGTAACTTTTGGGATGAGCTTCTCAATAAGATATTTCAACAACTTAAAAAATAAATAGTTGAAAAAGATTAATGCTAGGGATTAGCTATAATTAATATCTTGCCATTGAAATGAAAATTAAGGTAATCTTAAATACCAAGTAGCACTAAGTGAAGTTTAAAAAATCTATGTAGGTTAACTATGTGTTTGTTTTAACACCATTTTTCCTCCTAAATATTACACTCATCAAACAAGTTCTATAAGAATAGAGATTGTAGAATCGATTAATAAATCTATAGATAATCCATTTGAAATTTTCTTTTAATATGTTTGAATACCACATGGCAATTAGAGAAATTTTCTTCAATAAGAATTAAATTTAATATCAAATGGATAAAAGTATAAGCATGATCATTTTGGAGCTAAGAGGCAGCAGATGATGCTAAATTTCTATCTTCTTACTTAGAGATGATTATTTCCATGAAAAGCATATAGTTTTGTGTTTTCTTCTATGTTCTTGATTGATGCCAAAAAATGAATAATGCATATATTGTGAAATTTTATTTTTAAAGATAGGTAAGAGATTTGGTGAAATCAATATGGATTGTTATCTAGATAGTTTGAGAGTTTGTAGATATGATGAATTATACCCCTGTTAGGGTCGCGAGACAACTTGATAGAGAAATATAATTTTGTCAAGTAATTCAAGGGATATATGATTTAAGAGTTTGAGGAGGTGGTAATCTAGTAACTCAATAATTCACCTTAAGACATACACCCTTTTGATTGTTACAAAGTATATTTATGAGTTCCACCTAATTCAAGATTTATTCCTTCAAAGAAAACTATCCTTAAGCATCCATCTATGTTTTGTGTAATTAATATTTTTTGTATGTTCTAGATGTGTAATGTAAACTTTAATGGAGGTGTCTAGAATATTAAAGTTTACATTAATAAAGTCACCTTAGTCACTCATGTCACTTATTTTGGTATGGTGTTTTGAAAATTTATTTATTGGGTAGGCTATATAAAAATCTATATTAAATTCTCTAGTCATAAAGTCAATATAATAGGATAAATATTTTTGTTTTCTTTATTGTACAAATGGCATGATATTCACCATAGGACTTACAACTTGTGGGCCATGGGTACTCAATTTCCCTTCCCAAGGACACCTCACAAGAGCGAATATTATGTGGTTGTAGTCTTATTTAATTAGCATGACACCACATGGGTCTCATCCTTGTGAGAAATGGCCCCTTCCTTTGTTTCTCCATGATATTTATTAAAAAATATACAATGCGAAAGCTATATTATTTTATCAAAGGTCACTGCTATATTAGTATTTGACCTAGAATATGGGCCTTGTAATACACTCTTGATATCTTGTTCTTAGAATTTACAAAGAAACCAAAATATCTAGAGCCATATTATAATACTAGTATTTGCACACTTTTTTTGTGGAACAAAATATCGATAGGTTCACATTTTCAAATGTGAAATAAAAAATTAAATTATAAATTTAATGTTTTGGGATGGAAGTCAAACGTTTGGTTTTTGCTCTATATTTTATTCCATGGTATATTTTTATAATTGAAACATTTAATACCAAGATCACAAATGGAAAGTCCAAGAGGTTGAGCTTAGTTGGTTAAAGCATTGAGTTCTCAATGTGGAGACCCAAGTTCAACTCCCATGAGGGACACCTTTATGGAGTTTCTAAGTTGTGACTCTTGGTCTTCCATTGGTTGTATTTGTCACATTTTTTAAAGTGGATTTCTAAGTTGTGAACCTTGGTCTTCCAATTTTTGTTTCTAGTTTGGTGCTCGAAAAGAGCTAGTATTTGTAATAAATTTTCTCGAAAGGAGCTGGTATTTGTAATAAGTTTGCTCGAAAGGAGCTAGTATTTGTAATAAGTTTGTAACATGGATTCTTGATTGAGGAAAAAATGAGCTATGTTTTGTGCATTTTCAATAGGTATATGAATCACAACACCCTCACAAGATTATAAAACTCTTAATTAACAATGTAATAAAACTATGTCCATAATAAGATCCAACATTTTAAATTCAAATAATGAAGAAAAATTATACTAAAAAAGATACAAATCTAATGTAGATATTCATTAGGTTCATCTCCCTAAAATCAAGGGAAATTTGTAGGAATAGATGAAATCAAAGAATGAAAATGTACAATTCAATTTTAATAAGAAAAATCATTATTATCTTATATTTAAATATTATAAATCAGTATTAATTTCTCTAAAATGAGATATTTTATAAATTAAAAAAAGTTGCACACAAAACATAAATCTTAAATTTCAAAATGGATATTAAAAAATATTTAAGATAATCTTCAAAATATTCAAAAAGAAAAAAATCATTTATAATCTCAAAAATATAATATTCGAGATATTTATATTCTTGAATTTTTTTATTTCTAAATTAATATTAAAAAATATCTAAGGCAATCTTCAAAATATACTAAAAAGAAAAAATCATTTATAATCATTTATAATATTCAAGATAATCTTCAATTCCAAAATTGACATTAAGAAAATTAAGATAATCTATAAAATGTTTCTTGTAAAATGAGATACATTATAAATTAAAAAAAATTGCACACAAAACATAAAGTTTTCATCAACTAATTATTTGAGAAAATGGTTGTAAGGTGGGTGTCTTATCTCTAAATTCCCTCATACCAAGTTAAGCATGCACACAAGACATATTCCTAAGTAGACCCACTGTTACCATTTTGATTCCTATGTACCCCAGAACTGGAGAAACAAAGTTTAGGTCATGTCCTGGGACATGGATTTTAACATAGATAGATTTTTATGGTGATACTTAAATGTGAATGTTTGATCTAAAATTCTGAAATATTGTGAACTTTAAATGCCATTGCATAGAAACAATTCATGTGAAATGTCCATTGCATAGAAACAACTCATGTGAAATGTGTATCACATTGACTCATGATGAAAATTAATTGTGAAAAAATAAATAATATTTAAACTTGGGTTTAAAAATAACGAGCCAATTTCATGCAGTGTGGATTGATCCCACACTTTAGGATACAATCAATACAAGTAAATCCTAATGTTAATACAAATAATAAATGTATACACATGCAGGGCTATAGTATGAATATTAAATGTGAAATATGTTGGTATATGTATAGACATGGACAAGAAAAATTTAAAAATTTACTAATATGTATTAATGGGAGAAGTAAAAGATAAAGAAAAGAGCCCAACATTACCTATAATTATACAATTTATTAACATGTAGTTGCATTCAAAATAAGCACAACACTAAATGATGATTAGCACTGGAATAAAAATAGACCATGGTCTATGTTGTTTTGTTGCTAATGGCCAACTGCGGCTTGACATTTGGTTTGTCTTTATTGACTGTTAACTTTTGCTTGGGTTTCGGGTTCTTGTAAAACTTGTATTACACTAGTTAAAAACGTTAGAATAAAAAAAATAATTCAATTAGCATATGGAACTATACAAATAAATGTAGATTAAAAATATATAAGAATAGTTTTCTAAAGTATATTAACTCATTGATCTAATACTTTTATACTTTAATAAATCTACCAACACCATTCGATATACACCTTTTGCACATATTTTCGTTTGTCCAAAATTCTCTCATGAAATTTAAGCCTAGAGCTTTTTATTGAAATTTGGTAATTTTCATTCATGTTTTTAAAATATAAGTTTGATAAAAAAAATATTTATGTCAACAAAAAATTCATGCTTTACACATGGGCAAAGTGACTAAATATTAAAGAGGTAGATTTACTCTTTTATTATGTAAAAGAAAACTAGATCCACCATTAGTGATAAATAGGTATATATCAACATATGTATGGACACACAAACACACACACAAATATATTTATGATTGTGTATCATAAATTAGTTTTATTTTGAATTGGAAAAGGAGGATCTTAAATATTTTCAATTGTTGTCAAAATAATACTAAAAAATATGATTCAATAATTTGTAATTCACTCCAAGATTTGTTGATGTAAACTAGTGGCCAAGAAATTTTTAATCTATACTATTCAACTTGAATTTATGATTAAATGAGAGTCTAATCCTTTGAAATTAGTGTTGTAAAATGCAATATAAAAGAAAAGATCATAGAATGACAAATGAGAGTATAATCTATACTATTCATAATTTATAAACTTCAAATAAACTTTGATTGGGTGAATTAGATTTTGTGGTAAACCGATGCCTTTTTGAGAAAAGGGATTATCATATGTATGAAAAGCTTGTGCAAATATTAGAGAATGTTGGTTTACCAGGTTTTTAAAATTAAAATTATTTAATTAAAAGATTAAATATTGACGTAAAAATAAATATATTAATCAAATATCTAAAATTGATTAGAAGAAAAAGAAATGTTGTTTGAAATTATTTTAAATTTTTTTAATTGGATATGGATATATTATAAAGATACATGTCGACCATACTTAAACCTACGCCTTCCAGATGGAGTTTGCGTTGAGATGCTTTCGAGACAACTGTACGCAACGTCTCCCCTTATATTGGATGAGGGAGATTCATTAAAATACATTTCCAATAGTCGGCTTTTCAAAGAAGTGTTGCGTCGCCTACAGAGTAGTACGAAATGGCGTCGAGGTGACGACACACCATTACAGCCTAGGTCTTCTATGGAAGAATTAAAATGGTGTTGTTTTATCGAATTCCAAAGGAAAAACACGTTCGTTTATTGGGATAGGATAGCCGTTTCAATTTAGAGCTAAGATGAAAAAAAATTGTATATTGATGGTAGCGTTTGTGTGCTCTACGTTTTTGCTTCGGCTGCCTTAAGCAGCTTGCAGACGCAGACGAGCAAGATCAGGGTTGACCATTACCGCAGTGGGTCGAGAAGATAGCTGCACGTTGCGCTTCACATGCGGTGGAGATTAGTAATCACAGCACAAGGCGTTCGCTTCCGGTGAAACCATTACTGGGCAGGAGAAGGTTACAACGTCTGATAAGAATATCACGTCTACGAACGCAAGCAGAGCGCCATGGGAAAATGACGTCAACTTTGCAGGAGGAACTAGAAAGTAAATTACGGAAGGCTGTTATAGTTGGTGACACGGGATAAGCCAGCCGATCAATTCATCCTATCCTATTCCATTTGACTTCCTATGTAAAGAATGGAGAAGCCTATAAATGCCCATCAAATCACAAGGCTTTCATCACCAATCTCGCACTTAACAAAGAGTGATGAAGTAAGAGAGAGCCAAGGTGAAAATGTCATCAGGAAATGGATTTCGGTATTTCTGGCTTATGATGCTGGTGATGCTAAACATGTGGACGTGGGACGCAGCAGGGCAACTGGCAGTGAAGCTGGGAAGATGGAATCTTCTGGTGGAGAAGGGCGGCGTCTCGGCCATGCACATGACCACCACGTACAAAAACACGGTGGTGATGTTCGATCGGACCAACTTCGGGCCGTCGCAGCTCCTGCTGGACAACGGACGCTGCCGGGACAATCCACAGGACCAGGTCCTGACCCACGACTGCTGGGCTCACTCTATCGAATACAACATAGCCACAAACACCATCAGGCCGCTCATGATCTTCACCGACACCTGGTGCTCCTCCGGTGCCTTTGCTGCCAACGGGACACTCGTTCAAACGGGCGGGTGGCGGGACGGAGCCACAGATATCCGCTACTTTGTTCCTTGCTCCGATGCCTCCTGTGACTGGGATAATTAAGAATATGTTGTTTTGGCACTTTGATCTAGTACATATAATACGAACCTAGGTAAGGGCCACACTTAAGTCAACCTTATGAATATCTCGTCTATTATTTAAAGCAAATATAGAGTTGAAACTCTCAATTTGTTCAATTGCATATGATCTTTGAGTCCGCTACCAACATAATCAACTAGAATCAAAACATAGAGGCCTTAGAAAGCTCTAATTAATAAATTTTACGACCTAAAAATTAGAAGGATTGTATCAAGACATTTAATGCAATAATTTACATAATCTAAAATTAAACATAAAAACAATTTAAGTTCTAGAATTTAATGAATAAAATAATATAGCTTAAAATTAAGTTATGATTTAGATACAATCTCTAAGATAGACTTGACAAAGAAAAATAGTAAATAAAATTAAAAGATAAAACAATAATATTTTTTTCAAACAACTAAAAAAAAAATAGAAGCAAAAAAGGTCAAACATAATATTATGCACAACTTACAATATTTTTTTATAACTTAAATTCGAGAGCACAATTTTAAAGACCACAACCTTCAAATGTAGCTACAAAAATAATTAAGTAAATGAAAATTTAGACTAATTCCTACACGGGTCTCCCATGGCCAAGGTCATATAAAAAAATAAGAATATATGCTTGCCTTACAATACATAATATTTTTAATTGACTTAGTCTTTTCTTTTCTAATGATATTATTGCTTCCTAGCTGAAACATAAGTATTCTTATAAACCAAAGAATGTGCATGAGGCTACTATAGTCAAATAAGGCGTCAAAGTAATTTTCTTGTCATTCTCCTATATCAGGAAACCCATAAAAAGCAACTATAAATCACAAAAATATGATATTATTATATTGACAAACATCTTTCAAGAAAGTAGAATGTCATTCACAATTAGACATATTGACGGACTCAATCTACCATATTAATGAAATTTGGGCATGAGAAATAAATTTCAAGAATAAGAAAACTATTAATTGGAAATGGCAATCATACTTTTTTTATTGTGTATTCTATGAGAATATTAAAAGATGTTAACCAAAAATATTTTATATGTGAATCATTAATTGATGTATTAAATTTTTTTATAAATTAATTTTTTTTCCTTTGAAAAAAACTAATCTTAATGAAATATTTGTGCAAACATTAGATAATGTTTTTTTTTTTGGATAAATTTAATGAGAGAATAATTGAATGATAAAGAAGAACATAATTTAATAATATGTTAAATTAATTAATTTAAAAAAAAAAATTCAATTTTTTAAGAGGTAAATATTTTTGATCCAAACTTATAAATTAGTGAGGTCATAAATAGAGGTGGTCATATCTAATATAAATGTTCAACAATTACATTCTAGTGGAATTCCTTGATGGCAAGAAAACAACACAGCTTAACCATCACACTATACCAATATTATTATTTTTTTTAATTTTCCGTCTAAATAATATATAAAAAGAAATGTAATTTAAAATTGCTTAAAATTATTAGTACTTGTCATATGCAATATTATTGCATTTACTTAAGCCTAATTTATTTATTTTTTGCACCAATCAAAAGTGATTATTATTTATTTTTTCAGAATAAACTTGATTTTTATAAAGTTTACATTTATATTTTTAAACTAGAAACTATTTATCTACAATATGATTGGATTAAAAAAATTGGTTTTATAGGAGCAAATTTATAGGAATGATAGATATTATTTATTTTTAAAAATATGGGTAATAAAATTGATTAACTATTGTATATGGATTTAATTTACAACTTTTAAATAAAATAAAATAAAAATTTTAAACAAATAATTTAAGTATTTCATTACAAGCATTACACAACAAATATTTCAATTAAAAAAATAAACCCAAATTTATATCTTTAATAATTATAATTTTGCATAGGTTTTTTTGGAAATCATTCTATTTTTTATTAATACTTTTTGAAAATCAGCAGCCCCTGCAGCAAGAAATTTATTCTCAACACCTCCCTCCTCAAAGACCAAGATGTTCTAGGTGCCCTTAAGGTGGTCAGGCTCTTCAACCTTCAGCCTCAGCCTCCCCAATCCTGCAATCTCAGGTGGACAAGGAATGTCTCCTCCTGGTAGAAAGTACTCCAAACCATTAGCCAAAAGAAAGCCAAGGACTCTAGAGCCATGGAAAAAGATCTCACCCATCGCCTCCATTCGCTAGAGCAGGATATTCAAACTAACCCCTCCTCCTCTACCTTGGCCAAGCATGTTTCTAAGCTAGAGATACCCTCAGAAAGCACCAGCAGGTCAAAATCAAGGGAGCCTTCATTAGAGCTCACAACCACTGGCTCCAATTTAGAGATAAAGGCTCCAAAATCTTCTTTAACCTCCTTAAGAAGAAACAAAACAAAGAAAAAATTGATAGAAAAACTGTAGACAACAAGGAACTCCTGGATCTTAATGATATCAAAGAGGCCTTCGAAATGTTCTATAGAACTCTCTTTATCTCAGAAGATAATGAGGCCTCGAAAGAGGCTCGACACAAATGTCGTACCATCATCCCTAAAAGAATCTTCGAAGATAATTCTCTCCTCCTCAAAGCTAGGATCTCTATACATGAAATTGCCAATGCCATTAAAGCCGTCAAGGATAATAAGGTCCCAGGCCCCGATGGTCTCCCTGTGGAGTTCTACAAAGCTAATCTTGAATGGGTCACGCATGACCTCTATGACATATACAATGAAGCTCTTGACAATGGCACCCTGGGGGAATTCATAAATAAAGGTATTGTTAAACTCATCCCTAAAGAAGGAGACAAAGCACTCATTAAGAACTAGAGGCCAATCACCCTCCTCAATGTCTCCTATAAAATCCTTGCCAAAGCCTTAGCTACCCGCCTTGAAAATTTTCTTCCAAAATTGATTTTCTCTACCCAAACTGGATTCATTAAAGGCAGATACATATTGGAAAACCTTGTCACTAGTTGGGAATCCATGGAATGGGCCAGAACCTCTAACCAGGATGCTGCCATGTTCCTTGTGGACTTTGAAAAAGCCTATGACAGAGTCGAGTGGGATTTCATCCTCATGATGCTCCGAGCTTTCAGCTTCCCTAACGAGTTTTGTGACTACATCCAAATTCTCCTCAAAGATGCTTCGGCCATGATTGAAATTAATGGAATCCTATCCCAACCTATTCCTCTCTCTAGATCCATAAGGCAGGGCTGCCCTCTTGCCCCTGCTCTGTTTGTTATTGCCTCAGATGCCCTCTTTTATCTCCTTAAAGATGATACTCTATCTCCTAGAGTCCATGGCATCGTGCTACCGGATGATTCTGAACTGCTGAATATCCAATTTGCTAATGATACCTCTCTTTTCCTAGAGCTCTCTAAGCAAAACATTGATTCCCTCAACCTAAAAATTGACACCTTTGGTAAAGCCTCTGGAGCTAGGATCTCCAGCTCCAAATCTATTTTACTTGGTTGGAAGGATGAACCTCCAGACTGGCTACAGCAAGACGGGTACTCATGGGGAGGACCCAACATGATTGTCAAGTATCTCAGTATCCCCTTCTCTATTTCTCCCTCTCTTCAAGACATGTGGACCTGGGTTAAGGGGAAAATTGAAACGAAGCTCAACAAGTGGGATAATAGGATCCTCTCCCTAGCAGGTAGGGTTCAAGTATGTCAAAAAATCCTCCCCTCGTAGAGTATCTACTACTCTTCGATTTGGATGTTCAACAATTATCAAATTTATGAAATTCAAAAGGCTATCAGACACTTCCTCTGGTCTGATGGTTGAAAAAGAAAGGCCCATGTGGTGAAATGGGATTGGTGCCACTTAGACAAAAAACTTGTTGGTTTGGGCCTTAAGGATCTTAAGTTGCAAGGAATCTCCCTTGCCGCCAAATGGATATTTCATGCACTAGATGGGCAAGAACCTTGGAAGATTCTTATCAGAAACAACATTCAAAATGGATTCCCCAAGGCTGCCAAATCATGGAAAGCCCTCCCACTTAGTGATCTACTTGCTAGAAGTTTCTCAGTGTCTGTCCAAGGCACCTGGGTCTTTAAGTCCATCTGGAAAGCCTGGGAGCATGTGCGTAGACTTATTTGCAACTCTAGCATTGACTGTGATAACACTATACATGGTGAAAGGTCGATATGGTGGAACCTCCACCATAATTCTAAGCCATTGGCCTTAACCCAAGGTTGTTCTACTAGATTTTGGCATAACAAGGGGATCAAGTTTCTTATAGATATCCTGGAAAATGACAACCTCATCACCTGGGAGGAACTTAGTAGTAAATTTAATCTCCCTGCTTCGCATAAGCGGACCTACAATATGATTAGGAATGCCTATAACACCCTCAATCTTCCTAAGAATACTCATGTTGACACCCAAAGGTACCTCTCATTCCTTTGGAAGGATGGCTTCCCCCTCCAAAAAATTAAATCCAAAGTTATCTACAACTTGCTTAACCAGGACACCTCTGTGATCGACCATGTCAACACCCTATGGAATGTCCATCATAGCCCCACTGCTTGGTATAAAACCTTTGAGAACCTTTGGAAATCCCCCATCCCCCCTAAGATCAAGTGTTTCAGATGGCAACTCTTACTGGATAGATTGCCTATTAGGAATAATGTAGCTACATATGATATTTGTTCTGTCTTCAATAAACCTGAGTCCACTTGGCACATCTTCCTTGACTGCCCTTTTGCTAGGGAGATTTGGTTAATGTTTGGAATATCCATTACTGAGCATGTCTTCACTTATGATATAGTTACTGGTTTTGTCCATAATCTTAAAAAGGATGCTAACTTAATTTGGCAAGTTTTGTCTTCTTTTATCCTTTGGTTTATTTGGAAACTCAGAAATGAGGAGAAGTTCCAAGGTAATGCTAGGGAACTTACTGGTTTTTTTTAAAAACTCACACACTATAAAATTGTTGTGCAGGTTTGCTTCCTGATGAATGTTGAATGAAACAAACTCCTGCGGTTCGTCAAAGAAGGCCGAGCCACCATGTTTATATACGAGATGCAAGATGGGTATGAATGGGCAAGGATCGCAGAAAATCAAACCACCTTTGAGAGTGCAGTTAAGAAACTGATTAAAGAACTTCAAGATACCAGAGCTCCCCCCTTCAACAGGGTTGACATGTGCATACAAATCATGGAAAGGAAGAAGGTGGTCTGGATGGAAGGACCATAGGGGTGGACCACATGGTTGGAAGACCAGGATGAAATCCTCCTCTAGTTCCTTATGGCAGCAAGTACAACTTTATTTTGGAGTTTTCTTTTAGTGCATTGTATATGACACTCGTCTAGTTCTTTTTGGTTTCACTGTTGAGGGCCTGCCTCCGCTGAACTCATCTGTATAACCATCTTTTTGGTCTCTTGATTTATAATATAAAAAAAAAAATCAACATTTTCTTTTTAATCATTTTAATAAATACAATAGAATTTAATAATACTTAATAGTTAATTTAAATATTTTTTATTTAGTTATTTTAAAATGCCTATTTTCACTTTATTATTTATATTATATAATTTTATAATTAATAATTATTTTATTAAGTTCAATTATAATTGATATTACATAAATATAAATAAAATAATATATAATCTTAAATTAACAATTAATAAAAAAAAATTTGATCGGTAAGAGGCTGAAGCCAAGAATTTTATTAATCGTTTTAGAAATTTTACATTACCTCACTCATGCGGGTGCTGGTAGGAAAGAGTGGAGGCGAGAATATAATAGGCCGAAGCCAATAAGGTGTACATACCCTACCCCCTTGTGGGATTTGAACTTGTGACCTCTCTTTCAAGAGCACAAGTTCTCCACCACTAGGCCAACTTAGGTTGTACAATTAATAATTAATAATTAATAATTAAGCTTTGGATTAATTTTATTATTATTAATATTATTATTATATAGATTTTATAATTAAATTAGAAATTTATTCATAAGAAAAATGTATATTTTCACTCTAATGTTTATATTATATTATAATTATTAATATTATTTTATTGAATTGAAAGTTATAGTTAATATTACAACAATGCAATTAAAATAATCTAATTTTAAAATAACAATAATTCAAAATTTATATTTTTCGATAAATTGCTACCATAGTGGTAGCTCCCTTCTATTACTTTAAAAAAGAAGGTAACATATTTATTAATAGACAATATGCATCAAAACTCAAATAGCTTCAATGATAAGTAAAGCCATTCGATCTATTTCAAGGATAAAGCTTCATCATTGAAGCGTACAAGATAGGCATATGTATCCATTCTGCTATCTTCAATTGCCTCGACTTCAACAATCTCCTTTAGTTGTTCACTCTCCTTTCAAGCTTTGGCATAGATGGCATCACCAATAAGCCCTAATTTAGGTTCCAATAAAATGTCTTTCACCACACCTAGAGCCATGGTTTTTAATTGCATATGCACCAATCGTTTGATGGCATTCTATGTGTATTTTTGGTTCCCTATCATGTGAACTATGTTGTAGACATACTTCTCCAAGATCTTAGCATGTGAATGTGCACCCTCAATAGATTCTTCTCCCTAATAATGGCTTTGATAACATCTTCTTCAATGTCTCTCATGAAAGAAAAAACCTCATTTAAGTGATCATTGACCAACTTTTGCTTGCAGCTACACTTGCAGTCTGGGAGCAAGATTAGATCTCGTTTCCTCTTCAAGCTTGCCATTATACGCATAGTTCCACAATCCACACTCAAAGTCAATCCCTAGCATCTATTTAACTTGTTAGTCCTATGAAAGCATGAATAGCAGTGGATTCAAATTGACCTTGCTTGATTGTGTCGCCTCCTTGTCAAATAGGACGTTGCCCAAATTCAAAACTATGCAATGGAGGCATCCTCTTTCCTTATCCCAATATTGGTTACTTGTCATCCCTTTGGTATTCTTTGGTTGATTCCATGGTTTGAGAGAAAATTTGCTTCTCTATTTGCTTAATGATAAATATGTGTGATCAAATATTCTCTAGCCTCTCTTAATAAATTACAAATTCCTACATTTGCGATTTCCAACTTAGTGCAAATTTTCTCATCACTATTCTCACCACATTTAAAGAATCCCCCTCAATGTCAATATTATCGTAGGTTCTTACTCTTGCGTAACCTAAGTCTGTCAAAAAAAGTCACCTATTCAGTATCATTGTTTGTGCCATCAAAAAAATTTACTAAACCACCCCAAATAAAATCCCCTTTAACATTTTTGATAGTGAATAATAATTAAAAATTATAATAATTAAAAATTATAATAATTAAAAATTATAATAAATATTTTTTATTATCATTACTAGAAAAGAAAAAAACTACTCATCGCTAGTAACACTTGTTTTTATTGAATTTGTAAATATTGTTTGAATGCATTTGTTGACCATACTTAAACCAATGCCTTGTAGCCTTCACTACTCCCATGTGGTGGAGTTTGGGTTGGCATGCTTTTCAAATAACCCTAAAGAGTTATCTCTTTATCGTGGATGACGCAGATCTATTAAAATACCTTTCCAATAGTCGGCTTTTGAATGAAGTGTTTCGTCGAAATAAGAGTGCTACGCAATGACGTCAAGGTGACGACGGACCATTACAGCTAAATTGTAGGGAAAAAGTAAAATAGTGTTTTTTTCTTGATTGTCCAATGCTTTATTCTCTAAAATTCAGTAAGACAAAACCACGTTCCTTTATCGGGTTCGGATTGCCCTTTTCATTTAGAGCTAAGATGAAGGATAGTCGAAACAAAAAAATTACAATAATGGTAGCGTTTGTGTGTTTATCAAATCATAATCATACTTTAGTTATCTAACCTCTTAATCATACTTTAGTTATCTAACCTCTTCAAAGATATATTTCAAAATATTTCCTATGAATATGCTAACCATTAACTAAGGTAAAGACAGTTTCAGAGCATTCTTCTCACTTGATTAAATCTAGAGGGGCCAATGCACTGTAGAATTCATTTGTTAGAATTTCTAGTTCATTAACTAGGATACCAAATACAATCACAATGTCTTATTTGCAAGCATCTCTCCAATCCAAATACAATGCATATTGCTGTCAAAAACTTATGTTATAAATTTTTATCTCAAATTATATATCACAAAATGGAAACTAACTTACCTTCAAAAATTCATCATTTTTATGGGGAAATTCTTTACAATCAGGATAAAAATGATGGCATAAACATCTTGATATATCCTCAATAGTGTAATATTTAAGACATCGTAAGTAACCAGAGAGCAACAAGGTGTATCTCTTCCATCATGAAGAGGATGACTTTTTTTATTTTTATGTATAATTTTTAAGACATCATAAATAACAAGGGGTGCAACAAGGTGTATCCCATCCCATCAATTATGAAGAGGATGAAAAATTATATTGATTATCTCATAGCATGTAATAAAGATAAATTTGATTTTTAATGCTCGAGGATGATTTTTGTACGAATCTTATAAAGACAATACAAATATATTAAAATTTATTTGGTGCAATTTTGAAAGTGGACATTCAAAATAAGTGAATGATATAAAAGGTATTGTACATCACGAAAATAAGATACAAAGATTTGTATCATATGAGAATAGTTATTTGAACACACAAATGAAGTGATTAGTAATTCTTGTGTACACTTCAATATTGAAGGAAAAATTTAAAAAATGGAAACATTTGGTTCAATAATTTATGCAGCACTCATAAATATAAATTGTAGAATAAAAATGTAAAATTCAAGAGCTATTTTTAGTACTTGTCTAGAAATAATTTTGTTGATTAATTATTTATCTCTTAATTCTAAAAAAGTAAGGAAAACTAAGAAATTAAATGGAACCTATGGAAAACACATTTCAAAATAAAATGGATTTTGTAGCTTATTTGGCATCATTCAAAATTACTATGTTCATGGTTACATAAGCTTTCACTAGATTCCAAATGGAAATATGTTAAGGACAATCCCAATGAGTAATTAAGGTTTGGTCAACTATATGTAATTCTAAATCCTATAGTATACCAAAACACTTTAAAAATTTAATTTTATTGAAAGAATTGATTTTTTTGTGATTATATTTTAATTACGCAACCTCTTCATAGATGTAGTTCTAACACTCTCTTTATAGTAGAAATATTCATAATAATTATAAATCCAACCATCATCTTAAGTACTCTATCTAAAAGTAATATGTCAAAAATTGATAAGAGAGTTGTAAAGCATTCTTCTCTACATGATAAATCCAAAGAAAGGAAATGTGACATAGAATTTTATGTTTTACAGTTTCTAGTCCATTAATTGGCATTAAAAAAATCATTTTATAAAAACATTATTTTGACTAGAATACAATACAAATTATAGTAAAAATATCTATGTTTAAAGAAAATTATAACAAAGTGGATATCAAAAAAGAGGACAACAATTTATATCTATGGATATCTATGTTTATTGATATATAGTGATTAGTTAATAACATTGATTAGAGATCAATTTAATTTTTCATGTGTTGGGTATAATTGTTAGTGAAAATAAGATAGTGGTAAAACAAATTCATAAAAAATATTTAAGAAAATTTTAAAAAATAAAATACTAAAGAGAAGAATCAAATGAAAAGCATTATAAGTCACAAGGATAAGACATTGAATAACAATGCTTATAAACTAGTAAAAGAGAAGCTCATCACAAATTATATTTATGAGCATTCTTTAAATGATCAAATTTATTTTGGTTAAGCATGGATATTCATATCTTTATACTCACCATTGATTGTTAATATGCTTAATTCTCATATCGGATTATTTTGTAATAGCGCATCTCAATGACAAACACAAATTAAGATATAGATATTCTTATTTTAGGAAGGTAGTATATATAGGTTCATAAACCATATGACTAATTTCTTGACCTTATGTTCGCCTACATCAAGTATATACAACATTTTTTCAGAATCAACACCTATATCTCATACACATGATTTGTTTGACATAATGTTGTCAAATGCTTATCAAAATAATAGAAAGAATTGATATTTAATTATGAAGTCAAACCGATTAAAGTTTTTAACATACTTTAATGAGCTATAAAAGTATGCTTAGTTATTTCAAAAAATATGTTTATCTTAATCTCTTATATATAATTTTAATTTTCTTTGTAAGGTCTGATGCAAGGGAATTTAGAAGTTATGTGGAGTTCAATTTTTATTAATGATTGTTATGTGATAAATATGTAAGGGTTTATTACTTTTTTCAAATATACACGTTTTATTATATAGGGAATAATTTAAGATTTTAAGTTTTTTTGTGAACATATGAGAATATCTTTATAAAAAAACAAAAAAAAATCAATAATTTTATTTGAGATTTTATTTCATTCTTATTACTAATTTAAAATATTTTCTTTGTTTATTTCATATTTTATTTGTAAGGAAAGAATCAAATTTTATGTTTATTTTTTAAGAAATATGAGGAATGGTTTGACTAACATTGTGTCTTTTTTTATTTCTCATAAATTTTTATATAATTATCATCTTTATTATGAAAATATATTTCTTCATCCTTTCTCTTTGTGTTTTGTGAAAGCTTGATAAACAAACAAAAAAAAAAAAATTATATTTTCCTTTATATTTTTACCTACAATGAAATGAAAGGAGCTGAGAATATGCTTATAATAGGCACTCTACTATTCAATGGTTGAATAGGAAAAATTGAAGATCTAATGGAATATTTTAAATATGCATTGACCATTAGACAAGAATAACATTGGATGATTGGTGTATCATAAGAACCCTCAAAATTGACAACCTTTTGAGCATGTAGAAGGTAACTTAGTATTCTTATCGTCATTTTACGGTACAAATAATGTTTTGACACATGGAAGGAGAATAGGTTTAGCACAAGGTGACATGGATACTTGTAAAAAATGGTGAAACCAGATTCAAAAGCATTACTAACAATCCCTTTGTAATGCACATGTAACAAGATCAAAAGATTGTAGCATAAATGATGCCTCATTATATTGAAAATCGTCTATAATATTTAATAGTGTAAAAAACATTAGATTTGAAGCATATTAATGATGGAAACTTTCCTAGACAAATGAAAGTGTTGTAGATGCAAGATATAAAGGATGAAATTGAACAATACAACCTTAGATATATGGACTTAAAAGAAGTAACAGACAATCTTTAAAAATAATAAAAATTAATATGACATTTGACCAATCAATAGCAATTGAATATAACTTCAAAATACTTTACTTATAAAAAAATGACTCCATACAAAATAAAGAGGTTAAACCTCAATAATTCTTTCTCAAATAAAATCAAATATATATTAATAAAATAATATTTATAATATTTTAATAATAATTATATTTAATAAAATATAAATATAATACTAATTATATTATAATTACATAAACTTATGTACAATATTATTAAATATAGTATCCTCAACACTGCAAGTTTCTTGCACACATAATGAAGCATATAGATGAACGTTCATATCCTATACACATATACTATTTGTTCCGTGCTAAATATATACAAATTAATGCCTCTCGCCTCTGGTCATTTCCGTTGCCGTTTTCTTTTATACTGGTTGTGTAAACTAACATTACTTCTGCAATAGATGTACTTCCTATCCTATATGCATATTAGATTTCTATCGTGCTAAATATATATATAAATTATGCCTCATGCCTCTTGCCTTTAGTCGCTTCCGTTCCCGTTTCTTTTATGTCCATGCAAACTCACATTTTTTCTGCAAAGTCCTTTCCTTACCATTCGGCATAATCTGTCTAGTTTTTCTTTCTTGTAGATTGAAATTTTCTGATTTCAAATAGCATGATATTAAACTTATCATTCATCACGTTTTCCTTTATCACGTCACATAAGCGTAGACGATAAACAAAACAAATCTAAACCACGGACAAAGAGGGTTGAAGGTTGACTGCGTAAATGCATGTTGTAGTAGGCTGTAAAGATGGTACCAACTCAGGCCTGTAAATTCTTATCTCCAATACTCTTTGTACGATAAGGAATAAACGCAAACAAGGAATCGACATCGCGCGGGCTAATTCCGCAACGTTCCGTGATTACCAGTATAATGTATTTTTGGATAAGCCAAGCGATGCATTCTCCTATCCTATTTCATGACTTGCTAAGTGCAGAAGCCTACAAAAGCCCATCAGATCACGAGTCTTTCATCATCATTCTCACACTTGAACAAAGAGCGTTAGTGTAAGAGAGAGCCACAATGAAAATGTCATCTGTAATCCAGTATTCGTGTTTTATGATGGTGGCAATGTTAAACATGTGGTCGTGGTACGCAGCAGGGCAAGTGGCGGTGAATAAGGGAAGATGGCAACTCTTGGTAAAGAAGGGTGGCGTCTCGGCCATGCACATGACCACCACATACAAAAACACGGTTGTTATGTTCGACCGAACCAACTTTGGCCCTTCACAGCTCCTGCTGGATAATGGGCGGTGCCGTGACAACCCGCAGGACCAGGCCCTGACCCACGACTGCTGGGCTCACTCCATCGAATACAACATAGCCACCAACACCATCAGGCCGCTCATGCTATTCACCGATACCTGGTGCTCGTCTGGAGCGTTCGCAGCCAACGGGACCCTCGTTCAAACGGGCGGGTGGCGCGACGGAGGCACAGATATGCGTTACTTTGTTCCTTGCTCCGACGCCTCCTGTGACTGGGATAATTCTCAGCCTGTTAAGCTTCTTGCCAACCGCTGGTACGCATCCAACCAGATCCTTCCGGACAACCTCATCATCGTGGTGGGAGGCACGGGTGTGTTTAACTACGAGTTCGTTCCCAGGAGGCCCGGTGAGGGAACGTACAACCTGCCGTTCCTCATCCAAACCCGAACCAGTACCCAAGTAGAGAACAACCTGTATCCCTTCCTCCATCTCTCCTCCGATGGGAACCTCTTTATCTTCGCCAACAGGGACTCCATTCTCCTCGACTACAAAAACAACGTGGTGTTGAAAACATTCCCCAGAATGCCGGGCGACGGCCCACGGAACTATCCTTCCACGGGCTCTTCCGTCATGCTTCCTCTCTCTGCATCCAATGGCTTTACCAAGGTGGAAATCCTCATCTGCGGTGGTTGCCCAGACAATGGTTTCGCCGCCGCCAAAGCCGGTAATTTCATTCCCGCCCTACGCAGCTGCGGAAGAATGGTCATCACGGACGCCAATCCTTCGTGGAGCATGGAAGACATGCCCGGCCCAAGAACCATGTCTGACATGCTCATTCTCCCCAACGGCGAAATTCTGATCATAAACGGAGCGGCCAAAGGTGTGGCCAGCTGGGACATGGCCAACACACCCGTCTTCACGCCCTACCTCTACAGACACAGTCTACCCGCCGGGCAACAGCGTTTCTACGTTCTGGCAGCCACCGGTATCGCAAGAATGTACCACTCCACTGCCAACGTATTGCCCGATGGGAGAGTTATGGTGGGCGGCTCCAACCCACACTTCAATTACATTCTCACGGGAACGCAATTCCCAACGGAGCTCCGTTTGGAAGCGTACAGCCCCTATTACTTGGATAAAACGTATGCCCCCCTTCGCCCTAGGATAACTGCCATGTCTCCGAGATCCAATATTGCCTACGGCGCCACCTTCAGAGTGACGTTCTCAATTTCATCCGGTGTGACGAGTAACAGCAATGTAGTGTTTAGTGTGTACGCTCCACCCTTCACGACTCACACCACATCCATGAGCCAGAGGATGCTCTCGCTTTCCGCTTCTAGTCCGGTCCTCGTTCCTAAGTCCACCAATGTTTATTCTTCGACTGTACAAGCTCCCCCATCGGCTGTGGCTGCCCCTCCCGGATATTACATGCTGTTCGTTGTTAATGGCGGTGTTCCCAGCAAAGCTCGATGGGTTCATTTCTCCTAGTCCCCCCCTAGTTATCCCATAAATGTTTTCTCCTAATAAGGAATTTAATATCTTCCAATCCATATGCTTCTCTCGCATCTTTCGTTCTATGACAACCCTGCAATTTGTCACTGTAAAATAAATTGTTCAAAAATAACATGGGATGCAATTTGTCAACTTTGTGTAATGCTGTTGAAGATCTCAAAATCAAAACCAAAGCAAAACTACTTTTATTCAAACATCTTTTAACTACATATTTGAACATTCATCTAGTATAAGGGTTCACAGCTTTTAGAAAGCGAATAATGATTCTAAAATTAATGCTTATGTCTAAATGAGGTGTAATGGTTATGTCGATTGTAATTTATATAATTATAAATTTGACATAAGACATATAATTGAATTTATATAAACTTTATCAAAATTATATTACAATTGATCATAAAAGGTTTTCTTTATATGAAAGTCCTAATGCTTCTCTTAGCTTGGGAGTATGGTGAGAGATCTTATTACCTTATGACCCATTAAAGTTGGGTGGAGATCTTTTCTCCCCTTTGACTATTATGAAGAAGGATAAAGCTCTTTCTTCATTGGCTAAATTGTCTAGAAGAGATTCAAATTTTAGTTGTGAGATCACCTTTATTTTTTGTTCCCTAATTAAATGGTCTTAAAATCATATGTAAACAAAGCCTTTACTTCTATTGTGTCTACTATGGAATCTAATGTGATATGTTCAACGGAGAAAATATATAAGATGCTTGTAGTTATTAACAAATTTTAGAATTAAAGTATCACTCATATATGCTAAATGAAAAACATGTGTTGCATAAAAAAAATATTCTAAAAAAAAAAGAGGTCATAAAGATACACAAATTAAAAAAAAAATCATTATGGAGACTAAATGAACCTCTATCTTGAAATTGTAATTTAATCATGTTCATATGAAACTTAATGCTACTAGAAATTATTAAGATTTTACAAAAAATAATTTACCTATTCAATCAAAGAGACATATGTCCTTACCATAACCCAAATTTAGATATGAGAGGATCTAGAAGTCAAGTAATAAAATTCTATTCAAAAATAAAAGAAGAAGAAGAAGAAGAATCACTAAATATTTATTTTGATTAATTCAAAAGCGGATGAGGCATGTACCATCACGTATTCCTTGAAAACCAACACCTAAGGCACATGAGAATTGCACACCTAGCTAAAGACAAAATAACAAAAAGTAGCAAGGAACCACCAAGTACTAGACCAAGACTAGGAACAAAATCATAAAACAAAAACCACTATAAAACTAGCCAACCACCAAAGACATGAAGAGATGGTCTACTAAGCAAAGGCATTTCTCTCTTGCCAATCTTTACACAGTCCTAAAACTTTATTAGAGAAAGAGATATTTTTGTTAGATTCCTTAGCAGAGTTCGGAGTACCAAAATCCAAAGTATCATTAACCATGGAGGTAGTGGGCTCTACCAAAGCAGAGGGACACAGAGCATGCCTCTTATGCTTAGCTTTCCTTTGATTTATTTCCTTCTAAATAGCCTGTAGGGAAGTCAAATTCTTCAAGACCTATTTCCTTCTAAATAGCCTGTAGGGAAGTCAAATTCTTCAAGACCTATTTCCTTCTAAATAGCCTGTAGGGAAGTCAAATTCTTCAAGACCATCTCTTGGCTTCTCTTTGACATATCCTCAACTTTTCTCTTAAGGATCTCCTAGCTTTCCTTCAACTCCATAACAAGCTTCTTCTTATTTCTTTGATCCACCTTCTCACTAAGGTATTTCAACATTCCTTCAAAATTATCCCAAATTACCAACCATATTTCTTGAAGCTTCATAGACTTGTTCATCTTTCTCCTCCATAACCCAGTTATCCACCCTACCACTCGCCTCAACCACAACCTCTAGTCTATTGATCTTCCTAATAGCCACGTTAAAATATGATTAAATTCATTTAATTACCAGGTCATATCACTCAACATTTTCCTCCAAATTTAAAACCTTTGAATTCTAAATTAAGAGGGTCAGTCTTGGTGTCAGGAATCTCCTAACTATGGCGAATGTGGCCAACCTCCTTAGACACTATAGGGGATCAATCTGATTTTGAATCATGAGAGGACTTAGAGTCCTCATACACCTCCTATTTATCTAGCTCTAGCACCTTCACATCCTTGGGGGATGAATTAGGAGAGGTCTTATGTTTGGATTCTCTTAAAGGATTTAAGTGGTTATGGATAATTTTAGGTTTAGAAGAGGAGCCAGCAATGGGGTTGGGTTTCACCATGGGGGGCCCAGCAACATCAATCATAAGATTTTAGTTTGGTTGGGTGGCAGAAGGACTTAATGGGGACCCACTGGGAGGGGTTACAGAAAAATGAAAGTTATAAATATAAGAATTAACCCTTGATGGAGGGGAAGCGAATTATAAGACTTATCTATTGAGAAAGTGAAGAGAAAACCAAGTAAGAATTTGAACGCTATACCTGAGGTGGTTTAACATTGGGAAAATCTGGGTATGAAATATTTTGTAAAACCCATCCAAAGTGAATAATTTCATCAACAACAGCATAGAGTAAGTGCAAGAAGTTGAGTCCACTTAGTGTGGAAGTTTTAAAATTGGAAAAAAATTGCAAATCGCGGCAAGCACATAAGAAACAAAATGGGATCCCATTATGGTTCGGGGTCCTGAGCCAAACTTTAAAACGGGATCCCGTTTCACGTCAAGATCCCGAGTCTAAATCTAAGAAATGGGATCTCATTTTGAAAAGAAAATGAAATCCCATTTCAAAAAATAAAATAATATACCATTTTCCATTTTTTTTTTAATTTATTAAAAATAAGCTATATATACATGAAATATAACATTTAAGTATAAGTCATTATACTATAAGTTATATTTTATGTATATATTGGCAAGATGTTTGAGAGTGGTTTCAGATCTCTAGGAGTCATAATGCAAATTCTAGATTTTAGAAGATCTTATAAATTTTTAGATAGTCAAATTTCATTAATCAGTAGTTCAATATTTTCTAGCTCTCTTTATCTCAATCTCTTTATTTTGATCTCTAGACTCATCTCTCTTCATATCTATATTGGCAAGATGTTTGAGAACTTAATTTCAAATCTATAGGAGTTATAATGCAAATTCTAGATTTTAGAAGATCTTATAAATTTTTCAGACTTAGTCAAATTTCAGTAATCAGCAGGCTCCTATCAGCATTTTGTAGCTCTCCTTATCTTCCTTGAGCTCTAGAATCATCTCTCCATAGAAATTTTCATCTATCCCCTCTTTACCTCTATATCTCACTCTTTTTCTCTCTATCCCAAAATCTAGACCTATCTCTCTATCTCTCTCTCACATCCCTAACTCTCTACTCTATGTCTCCTCTCTCTCTACACACCTCCCTACCTACCTCTATTTCTATATACATATAATTCTCTCTCTCTCTCTCTCTCTCTCTCTCTCTCTCTCTCTCTCTCTCTCTCTCTCTCTCTCTCTCTCTCTCTCTCTCCACCCCTACATCATTCGCTCTCTACTTTTATCTCCCTTATATCCCCTTTCTACCTCTCTATCTCACTCTAGAGAGAGGTAGAGACATAGGTGGGGAGGGAGAGAGATGTAGGTTGTGAAAAGGTAATAGAGAGAGAGTGGGGTGAGAGTGAGATTGATAAAATTGGTAAGGGAAGGTTTGACAGATAGAAGAAAAGATAGAAATAGAGGTCTTGTAGGGAATGAGATATAAATAGAGAAAGAGAGAGAGGAAGAGGGGAGATAGTGATAATTTGAGAGGGATAAAATAGATAGAGAGAGGTGGAGACGGAAGGAGAGAGATAGAGATAGGTGATATATACAAAAGTGGAGGGGAGACTTTGAGTGAGAGAGAGAAGGAGAGGTATTTAAATAGAGGTCGGGTAGAGAGAGAGAGAGAGAGAGAGAGGGAGAGGGAGTATGGAGATGGAAGGAGGGAGGGAGAGAGATAAAGGGGGAGAGAGAGGTGAGGTAAATAGTAAAATTGAGCGAAGGAGGTAGAGAATTAGGGGAGATAAAAGTAGATAGGGATGGAAAGAGAGGTAGGTAGAGAGAGGGAGAGGGGAGATAAAAAGAGCAAGAGGGAAGATAGATAACCATATCCAGAGAGAAGAGATAAATACATAAATGGAGAGGGGAGATAGATAGCATAGATAGATGGGTGTGTGATACAGAGGTGGAGTAAAGAATACCTCTCCTTCCCTCCCTCTCTTTGAATACCTCTCCTTCTCTCCCTCACTCCAACTCTCACCTCCACTTTTGTATATCTCATCTATCTCTATCTCCTTCCCTCTCCACCTCTCTTTATCTATTTCCCCCCTCTAAACTTATCACTATCCCCCTCTTCCTCTACCTCTTCCTCTCTCTCTATTTATACATCCCTCCCTCCTTCCCTCCACCTCTCTACTTACCCCTCAGGAAACCATATGGCCCCTTTTAACATCCTAGTACACAACATGAGCCCTTAGAACACCATAAGACCTCTTAGGACACCATATGACTCCTTAGGACAATATGATCTCCTAAAGGATCATATGGTGTCTTGAGGGGTCATATGGTGTTCTAGACATGTGTGGCCCCTTAGGACCTCATATGACCCTTCATGACACCATATGATCATTTTTAACATCTTGGTGTGTATGACATCACCACTTAGGACAATATGATGTCCTATTGGGTCATATGGTGTCTTAAGGGTTCATATGGTGTTCTAACACATGTGTGGTCCCTTAGGACCCTATATGACCCCAGAACACCATATGACCCTTTTTAAAATCCTGGTATGTACAAAATGACCCCTTAGGACACTATATGAGCCCTAAGGACACCATATGACACCCTAAGGGGTCATATGGTGTCCTAAGGGGTCACATTGTGTTCTAACACATGTGTGGCCCCTTAGGACAATTACAAGATAGGGTTGTCATTACACGAAAAGATCGACCTGTCAATGCTCAATACAACCACTAGACTTATAGAATCCACAAGAGGATGTTTAACCATGTAGTGAATCCTTGCGAGGGATGCTAGCCCAATGCCAACAAGGACCCTATATGACCCCTTAGGACACCATATGACCCCTTAGGACCATATGATGTCCTAATGGGTCATATGGTGTCCTAAGGAGTCATATGGTGTTCTAACACATGTGTATCCCCTTAGGACCCATATGACCCCTAACGACACCATATGACCTCTTATGACACCTTATGACCTCTAATGACACCATATGACCCCTTAGGACACTATATGATCCCTCAGTACACCATATGATCCCTTAGGTAACTATATGACCCCTTAGGACACCATATGACCCATTTTAACATCTATGTACATAACATGATCCCTTAAGATACCATATGAACCCTTAGGACACCATATGACCCTTTAGGACAATATGATAGCCTAAGGGGTCATGGTGTTCTAACACATTTATGGCTTCTTAGGACCCCATATGACACCTAACAAAACCATATGACCCCTTAGGACCTGATATGACTCCTAACAACACCATATGACCCCTGAAGACACTATATGACTCCTTAGGATACCATATGACCCCTTTTAACACTATAGTACACGACATGATCCCTTAGGACACCTTATGACCCCTTAAAACATCATATCAACCTTAGCACAATGTGATGTCCTAAAGAGTAATATAGTGTTCTAACACATGTGTGGCCCCTTAAGATACCATATGACACCTTAGGACACTATATGACCCCTCATGATACCATATGACCCCTTAGGACACTATATGACCCCTTAGGATACCATATGACCTCTTTTAACATTTGAGTACATGAAATGACCCCTTAGAACACCATATGACCCCTTAGGACACTATATGGCCCTTTACGATAATATGAGGTCGTAAGGGTCATATAGTTTTCTGACACATGTGTGGCCCCTTAGGACCCTATATGACCCCTAACGACACCATATGACCCCTTAAGACCCCACATTACACCTAACAACACCATATGACACCTTAGGACACCATATGACACCTAACGACACCATATGACCCCTCAGGACACCATATGAACCCTTTTAACATCCTAGTACATGACATCACCCCTTAGGACACCATATGAGCCCTAAGGACACCATATAACATCCTAAGGGGTCATATGGTGTTCTAACACATGTGTGGCCCCTTAGAACCCCATATGACCCCTAACAAGACCATATGACCCCTTAGGACATTGTATGACCCCTTAAGACACCATATGATGTCTTAATGGGTGATATGGTATCCTGAAGGGTCATATAGTGTCCAAAGGGGTAATATGGTGTCATTACGGGTCATATGGTGTCTTGAGGGGTCATATAATGTCGTTAGGGGTCATATGGGGTCTTAATGGGCCACACATGTGTTATAACACCATATGACCCCTTAGGACATCATATTGTCCTAAGGGATCATATGGTGTCCTAAAGGGTCATGTGTTGCCCTAAGGGGTCATATGGTGTCCTAAGGGGTCATATAATATCGTTAGGGATCATATGAGGTCTTAAAGGACCACACATGTGCTAGAACACCATATGACTCGCTAGGACACCATATGACCTGTTAGGACATCATATTGTCCTAAGGGGTCATATGGTGTCCTAATGGGTTGTCAGATTTTGCCAAGATCTAGAGGCAATGGAAAGCAAAAACTAGAGAGACAAAGTATAGGATAAGAATAAATTGTATTCTATCAAGATGTAAAATGTGATCAACTGGATCATCAATCATTGTTGTTTATACAATTTAGATGAGATTGCTTATATAGGCAAGGCTATATGGATATGTGAGCACACAAACATGACATGTGGCTCAATAAGAAACAAGGGTAGGTAGGAAATAGGTGTGGGTAGGTAGGAGAAACAATAAAATATTCCACATGAGGTGGACCACCCACTGAAGGTGGAATTATCACTCCACAATAAGTGGATATGATAAAGTAGTAACAAGATCAACACCATAAAAGGTGGAAATTCTCCTACACACACTATCCCAATGTGGCACAAACACCCAAGTGTCTCATACCCAAGCTACTATGATATGCATGTACCTAATTAAACTTAAGTAAGGTGTAATAATATTCATGATGAACAATTATTTACATCAACACCCCCCCTTAAGTGCAACTTAGGGGAATGCACTTAAGTATACAATGCAACTAAGAAATGCAAGATGGGTCCCGGCTATGAGGGCATGTTACGTACCCATGTACAAATGCAAATCCAAAGAAAACCAATGCAATGAAATGTCTCACAAAGCGGGGAAATAGAGGAAAACCTAATGGGAAAAAACCCTCCCCCAAAAGAGAGATGAAAACCATATACAAATAACTATCATAGAAGCATGTGAAGGACAAAATCCCATGTGAGGAAAAATTCCCCCCCCATATGAGAGAAGAAGAAGAAAGACTAGGAAGCCCCCCCTCAATGTAGAATCTCCACCAATGATAGAAGCTCAAAGATGAATGAAGAAACTTCTCCACGAACGTCAACCCATGTTCCTCCCCTTAGGAAGAAACAAAACCAAAGGTGTATCCATGAAGTCTCCCCAATCATGAAGGGAAGATGTAGGAAAAATACTCATGATGAATGGAATCTCTGAAAAATGGTCAATTGTCCCCATGTCGATGTTGAAAGATACCCCTGCAAAGGTGGTAAACTTCTCTACACTACTAAAAAAATCACTCCAAGATCTAGTGGAGATGAATGTAGAACAAGTCCCAAAGACTCACAAGTCTCCTCGAAGAATAAAGAGACATCCTCCAACTGTTGTATGAAAGTATCCACAATCATGTCAACCTCTAAAGAATGATCATGTAGAGAATGCACAAGAGGGTCAAAGTGTTCCCTCACAACAATTGAAGAAGGATCATCTTCATCAAAGAGAAGATGAATGTCATCAATGATATCTCCCAAATCTGCAATGTAGGACTCCACAAAAAAACCTGCAATGTCTGCCAAGTAGGCATCCCAATAAACAAAAGTTGGAAGACATGAAATATCCTACTGCACTGAGTCACAAGAAGGCAAAACTATCACACTAGCTACATCATCAGGTGAAATAGGTGGTGTGATATCAAGAGGAGGACATGAAACACAAGGCTCAAGAATGGGGTCACATGTGAGAATCCCCAAGTTCAAGTACCCAAAGTTCTCCTCAAAATTTGAACCATCATCATGTGTAGAATCGTCATATGTGAAATCATCATCATCAACAAAATCTAAAAATGTGTATAACCGAGATGCATGATCAACCACCCTAGTCGCAATGATAGCTCTAGTCTCCAAGTCTCTAATGAAAATTGACTCAGGTGTAAACTCCACAATTCTCTTAGTTGCGCCATGTGTGATTTGATAAATGGAAAGGAGATTGTTTGTCAAATGGGGTACACACAACACATAATTGAAGGAGTTATCCCCAATGGCAATAGATCCTTTTCCAATCACATCCATGTATGTATGATTACCCATCAAAATATGTGGCATGGTGCAAGGATCAAATGTAGAGAACATAGACTGCGAAGATGCCATATGATGAGAAGCCCTTGAATCTAGAAGCCATCTCCCTGAATCATGACTAGTAGTAGCACAAAGAGGTTTTCCTTTTCTTGTCCCAAAAGAGTGAGTCTTCTCACTTGCAGAAGCCATGAATGCTTTCCCTTTTCCTTTTGGTTGTGAGGAAGTGGAAGTTGATGAATCATCTTCTTGTAGATATTAGGCAAATCAATGTTATTCTTTTTGAGGATGTGTGTGAGCTCATCAATCTTCTTAGAATGGCAACAATGCTCCTCATGACCAAACCTTTTACAATAGGCACAAGTAGGTCTCTCCCTCTTTGGTGAATTTTCCCTCTTGGAAGAGGATGAATCTCCTTGTTGTGGAGAAGGTGATACTTTGTCCTTAGGCTTTGATTGTCATTTCTTCTTGTTTGAGTTGTCCTTTCCTTGATTTCCTTTGTTCCCTTGATTTTCCACTAATGCTTGAGACTTATATCCCTTAAGAATTCCCATTCTTATCAACTTAGTTTATTCCATCATCAACATTTCGGTGAAAGCATCAAATGTAGGCATTCTGTAGCTTGAACCCATTGTCATCCTATGGGTTTGGAAACTAGAAACAAATGTTGCATATTCTTGTGGAAGTTTGCCCATCAAATTGAAGATCAATTGAGTATCCTTCTTATCAATGCCAAAATCCTTGAGTTGTGCCCTCAACTCTTTTGCCTTAGTGACATAATCTTGTATAGTATCAAAGTTCTTGGGATCTAACATGGTGAGATCACTATCAATTTGATATCCCCTGATCTCATTAACTTGACCATACAAGTCTTGAAACTTTTGCCAAGTATCCTTGATTAGAGTACATATCTCAATATGAAAAATGAGATCCTTTGATACATACTTTCTTAAGGTACCAATTGCCATGATATTTTTCGTGAGCCAATTTAAGTGACCAATAGGATCAACCTTAGGATCAGTGGGAGCAACAATAGTTCCAACAATATAATGAGTTAGTCCTTTTTCCATAAGTTTACTCCATGCATCAATTTTCCAAGTAGCATAGTTATGAGGAGTTAAGAGAGGAAACTTAGGAGAACCCATAGTAGCAAAAAGGAAAAAACACAAGATAGAGAGAGGCACAATCACACAAGACACCCTCCCAAATTACTCAATCTAGAAACCCACCCCCCCAATCATGATTTGGAACTTTATACTTAGTGCGTGTATAGTGGGCAACTTACAAGACAAGGCAAGGTGGACTTCTGATTTAAATTTTACAACTTCTCAAAATGAGATATAAGAGACTTCAACAAATATTGCTAGTGATCTAAACCGAGATCCAAGCAAAATACAAGTACCAAATAGGCCAAGAAATGACCAAATGATGAAAGTACAATTTGTACTCAAAATAATTGCAAACAAATGGTAGATTATAAAAGTACACAAAAAATTATGCACTTTCAAAAAAAACGGCACCTAAAGAAGAGTCCATATGAGCCCAAACGAAGCCTCCAAAGTTGTAAAAATCAGGATTTCATGATTTCAAAAAAAATTGTATCTGAAAATTAGAAAAATCCTACACCACTGTACAGATCATGAAATTCTACCCCAAAACAAAAAACATTGCTCGAAAAAAGGAGTACGAATGAGTGAGATATCACTATTCGAAAATTGTTTGCAAAATTATAATTTCTAGAAAAATTTCGTCACAGCTTCAAACTTCAAATGCCTCTAGGTTTGGCCTCTAAAGTCCGATTTTAATGAAACAAAAGGTAAAACTGACTTTTTTGGACCTCCTCAATCCAATGGTAACCTCATATTTGACCCATCAAACATCAATAAAAACCTGCAATAGAAAGCTCCAAAATACACAACCCCAAATACCATCAAAGTTCTCTCAATTGGCAAACCATGTGATATTTTGCCAAGATCTAGAGGAAATGGAAATCATAACTAAGAGGGAACAAAATAGATGATAGGAATAAACTGTATTCTATCAAGATGCAAAATGTGATCAACTGGATCATCAATCGTTGTTGTTTATACAATGTAGATGAGCCTGCTTATATAAGCAAGGCTATATTGATATCTAAGCACACAAACATGACATGTGGCTCAATAAGAAACAAGGGTAGGTATGAAATAGGTGTGGGTAGGTAGGAGAAACAATAAACTATTCCACATGAGGTGGATCACCCACCGAAGGTGGAATTATCACTCTACAATAAGTGGATATGATAAAGTAGTAACAAGATCAACACCATAAAAGGTGGAAATTCTCCTACACACACTATCCCAATGTGGCACAAACACCCAAGTATCTCATACCCAAACTAATATGATACGCATGTACCTAAGTAAACTTAAGTAAGGTGTAATAATATCCATGATGAACAATTATTTACACCAACGGGGGTCTTATGGTATTGTATGGGGTCATATGGTGTCTTTAGGGGTCATATGGAGTCAGAAGGGGCCACACATGTGTTAGAACACCATATGACCCCTTAGGACACCATATGACCCATTATGATATCATATGGTGTCCTAAGGGTTCATATGGCGTCGTTAGGGGTCATATGGGGTCCTAACGGGCCACACATGTGTTAGAACACCAGATGACCCCTTATGACACCATATGACCCATTAGGACATCCTATTATACTAAGGGTTCATATGGTGTGCTAACACATGTGTGACCCCTTAGTTACCCTTATGACCCCTAATGACACATATGACTCCTAAGGACACCATATGACTGCTCTAAACATAATATAAATTTCCTAAGGGATCATATCGTGTCCTAAGAGGTCATGTCATGTACTAGGATGTTAAAAGGTTTCATATGGTATATCAAGAGGTCATATGGTGTCCAAAAGGGTCATATGGTGTACCAGGGTGTTAAAAAGGGTCATATGGTGTCCTAAGGGGTCATATAGTGTCCTAAGGGGTTATATGGTGTCGTTAGGGGTCAATGGGCTCCTAAGGGTCGACACATGGTTTTAGAAAACCATATGACCCCTTAGGACATCATATTATCCTAAGGGGTCATATGGTATCCTAAAGGGTCATATGGTGTCCTGAGGAGTCATTTTGTGGACTAGGATATTATTAAAGGTCATATGGTGTCCTAAAGGGTCATGTCATGTACTAGGATGTTAAAAGGGGTCATATAGTGTTCTTAGGAGTCATATGGTGTTCTAAGGGGTCATATGGTGTCGTTAGGGGTCATATGGGCAACTAAGGGACTACATGTGTTAGAACATTATATTACCCCTTAGGACACCATATGACCCATTAGGACCCATCAAATTGTACTAAGGGGTCATAGGGTGTCCTAAGAGGTCATATCATGTACTAGGATGTTAAAAGGGGTCATATGGTATCCTGAGGGGTCATATGGTTTCCTAAGGGGTTATATGGTGTCGTTAGGGGTCATATGGGGTCATAAGGGGCGACACGTGTTAGAACACCATATGACCCCTTAGGACACCATATGACCCCTTAGGACACCATATGACTCATTGGGACATCATATTTTCCTAAGGGGTCATATAGTGTCCTAAGCGGTCATATCATGTACTAGGATGTTAAAACGAATCATATGGTGTCCTGAGGGGTCATATGGTATTGTTAGGGGTCATATGCATTCCTAAGGGGCCACACATGTGTTAGAACAACATATGACCCCTTAGGACATCATAAGAGAGGGAAAGAGTATTAAAAAGGCTAAAAGAGAACAAAGGGAGAGAGATCCTAAAATGACTTAAGGGGATATATATATATATGTGTGTACTAGGATGTCTTAAGGGGCCTAGGATGTACTAAGGGGTCGTATTATTTGTCTCTATAGGTCCTAGGTGTCTTAATGGGTCCTTGGATGTACTAAGATGTCCTAAGGGGTGGTATGATGTCTTAATATGTACTACTTGGGGTCCTAGGTATCTTAAGGTTTCAATAGATGTCCTAGAATGTACTAAGGGGTTGCATGAGTTTTCATAGCTCTTAAGATGTACTAAGGGGTCCTGTGATGTCTTAAGATGTCCTAGATGTACTAAGGGTTCCTAGGTGTCTTAAGGGGTCAAAAGATGTCCTAGCATGTACTAAGGGGTCCTATGTGTCTCAAGGGGCCATAGGTGTCTTAAGAGGTCCCAAGATGTACTAAGGGGTCCTAGGATAACCATTTAACTGTAGCGTCCTAAAATTGTGACACTTGCAATTTCGACTGCATTTCAGTCTTCACGATGGCGACGCAACACGCAACCTGAAAGGAGACCCCGAAACCTGATTACGACACTGAAAACTGCATTTTTCAAGCACCCTAGCCTGAACCTCCTTGCACCCTGTTGTCCCGGGAGGTGGGACCAGAGCGCCCACCGCCCTGGTCCTTCAGGACTAGGGCGCCCAGCGCCCTGGTCCCTGGGTCCTATTTTGGGCCCGGTCTCTTTTGGACTTCGGGTCTTTTTGTTTGCAATTTGGAAATTAACTTTCCTGGTCGGCCTAAGGTCGGGAAAATCAGTCTATTAGCCCTAAATGACAAGTATATAAACTACATATTCCTCTTTCATTCGACATGATGGAAAAGGCGTGGAAATTATACTTAAGCATTCAAGCATTCCTTCAAGCAATTGATCATTTCAAGTCTCCATTCAAGGCTAAGTGTTGCATTCAAGACAAGGATTCAACCATTGAAGAGGAGATCACATACTACATGCTACAACATACAACATACAACATCTATACCTTCGCACATAAGGATACAAACATCCTTACAACAAGGTATTAGTACTTGTTTTACATTACAGACATTTACATTTACAGCACTTGCTCATTTCTTGGTTAATTCCAAAACCGGGGTTTGACCTAAAGGCAAACCCCTAATCCCTAACCCCCCAATCATCTTCGCTTTTCTGTGTGTAGGTTGCAGGTACGCGGCTGAAATTGAAGATCTGGAATCCTTGTGCAGAGACGAACAGATCCCCCTTCGTTTCGCAGATTTTTCAGAGGACCGTGGCGCCGGGCGCCATCGTCCCGACAACTTTTGCTCAAATTTGCAGGACAGCGTCGTATCGACATTTTACTGCTAATTCCAAGTCCGCAGCTTCATCTTATATCCCTATCTCAGTTTATAAGCGAATCTTTGTCACTTTCTATGCATTCCTAGCTTAATTCTTCTATGCACATTCTTTACAAAAGAGGGTAGCCTTGCTGTCATAACCCTTGAAACTCATTTAGCATCCAATCTTGCATTGTGTGGGATTGGATCTTGTGGGTTTCAACCCCTCTTTTGAATGTAAAGTCTCTCCCCTAAGTGAAAACCATCAACCCTAGTGAATCTCCCTTCTCTCTCCTTGGAGTTGGAAGAGGGGAGAGCAACTAGGGTTTGATCGCGATTTTCCGCTTTACATTTTGGTGAACCTGACGTGAACATCCTTTCTGATTATTCATAGTTAGATCTGAAAATTGGATTCCTTGATTACATTTCCATGTTTGATCTTTTGCAAAATTTTAGAGGTTAATTGCATAAAAACCCTAAATTTTCTTTTTAGTAATTAAGCTTGTGAAATGTCTAAATGTTAATGCTTGTTTCAGATCTACCCTTCTATGACAAATTATCAATTCATATTTGTGCTTTAATTTTGAAAATTAAGTGGTTAAGTGTTAAAACCCTAATTTTTGAAATCCTCTTGATTCAACCTTTGTCCGACAATTTCACTAATCAAAACATCTCCAAATCAGCTGTAACTTTGGATTTCGCAATAAAATCACAATATCTTTCATCCCTGAAAATTTGGAAAAAATTTGCGAGGACCGTGTGCACTCCGAGCACCATCGTCCCCGACATTTTTTCCGAAATTTCGGGAGCGAGATCTTACTGTATTTTCCTACTAAAATCCAGAGTTTTGGCTGATTTTATCAAATCTAACACTTTCAAAATTACAGTCAAAGTTGGTCTTGTGATTGCTTGGATTAAGGCTTCTAAACATTCAAAAATCATCAAAATTGAAATTTTGTGTCAAAATTGTGTTCTTACTGTCCTAAATCTGAAAAGTGTGTTTGCATTCATTCGAAATTTCAGTGCTTTATTCAAATTCTTACAATTTGTGACTTTTGAAATTAAATGCTTAATTAAAACAACTTTAATTTCTGCTTTCAAAATTGAATTTTGCGTGAAATTGAGTCAACTTTTGAATTTCAAAACTTGCATTGCTTTTGGTATTCCCTCTAAAATCATAAAATTCAAAATTTCAGTTTCCCTCTCTTTTTCAAAATTCAAATTTTTGCATTTTTCGACAATCTTGGTAGGGTTCAATTTCGAGATTGCAACTTTAATTTGGCCTATCTACAGATCATAAAATCACTCAATTTTTTCAGATTAGCTTTAAAATCATCATACCTTTCATCCCTGCAAATTTCAAAAAAAGTTGCAAGGACCGTGTTGCACTCCGAGCGCCACGGTCTCGGACATTTTTTCCGAAATTTCGGGAGACTGTCGTGATTGCATTTAACAGCTTAAATCCAGAAGATTGGCTGATTTTACTGAAAATTGCTACCTCTAAATTCAAAATCTTCTCTCTCTCTCTAGTGCATGAGTTTTACAACAATAAGCCCTACTTACACTATTCTCGTTAGACGAAGCCGTAGAATTAAGTCTTTCCGAGGTTTAATTACCGAGGAGATGGAACCTAATTTGAATAGCCTTTTTAACGAGGACATGGGTAATTCCTCTAATCCTCTTAATGATGAAGAAGCTCTCCATGAGGTTTCTGAAGAACAACTTTCGAAATTGGATAACCAATTTGACGATTTTCGACACTGGATGTCTCAAGAATACCCTGATAGTCAAGATCTTCCTTTAATTGAGGGTCTAAAACGTATGCTTCAAAGTGATAAGAATGGAATTGATATTTTGCGTGGTATTGCACACATTGTGGACTCGAATGTGATGCCTATAAAGAGTTGTGCTGAATCTTTAGGTTATACACAACCTCCTACTCAAGTCAATCATTCTATTCCTTTGATGACTTCTATTGCTAGCATACCTACCTTTACATCAAACATAATGGCTACTTCTACACAAGACATTCCTCCTGTGATCACCAGTCATGCGAGCAACCCTTCTTCTTCAATTAACCCTCTTCCTTCATTCAATCCAACTTCTTCATACATTCCTTCAATGAGTGTTCCTATTACATCTTCACAAATGAACATGACGCAAGGGGGCAATTCATTTAACCATTCCATTCCTCCTTGTAGTGTTCCTCCTGTCCAATCATCTCCTATGACTAACTATCATAGGGTCCCACCACCTTACTCTTTACCTTCTTTCAATAACATAACACCTCCATCTCAATCTAACACATCTAATAGGAATTCCTCGACTGAAGCAACCATTAACAATCTTGCACAAACTGTCTCTTCTTTACAGCAACAAATTGCCTCTATGAATCAATCTAAGTTTAGTGTGCCCACATTTGATGTTGCGAGCCCACTTTCTCTTGATATTGTTCGATCTATTCCCCCTAAACATGTTGAAATTCCGCATTTGGAGCTTTATAATGGTAAGGGTGATCCTCTAACACATGTTAAGACTTTTCAAACAATATGTACTGATTTTGCTTATGACCAAAGGTTGCTTGCAAAACTGTTCACTAGAACATTAAGAGACAAAGCCCTACAATGGTATTGCTCGTTGCCTTCTTATTCTATTACTTCTTTCGAACAACTTGCAAATGCTTTCATTCAACAATTTCAAAACAATATAAGTCCTAAAGTTACTTTGATTGATTTAATGCATTGTAAACAAGGTGTTAAAGAAAAAGTGACTGATTTCATTGGTAGATATAAGCATTTGTATGCTCAAATTTCTTTTCCAGTGCCTAACAATGATATTCAAAGAATCTTTATTTCTAATTTACAAAAAGATATTCGAGACAAACTTCTATTTTCTAAGTTTACTTCTTTCCAACAGTTGTGTGCGACTCTTCACAATTATCAACTGACTGTGAGTCAAATGGAACAATCACATCCTATGGCTCCGAGTGATAAGGGTGATAGCAGTCAACAACCATTTGGGAAGTTTAAACCAAATAGAGATCCCATCAAATTCAATTAAAACATCATCAACAACAATGTGAATGCAGCATCAGGTGTGCCTCCTATTTCTAAATTTTTCAAGAAAGAAAGAAAATATACTCCTTTGAATGAATCATTGCATAGTATTATGAATAAGTTATTGGAACAAAATGTGCTTACTCTTCCTCCTATAAGACAAATTGATCCTGCAAAGATTACTTCACCTTATTTTGATAACAAAGCTTTTTGTCAATTTCATCGTCAGCCTAGGCATGATACTGAAAAATGTTTTTCTTTAAAGGGTAAAATTCAAGATTTGATTGATAATAATACTATTTCTGTTTCTGGAGTGAACGATAAAGGCAATACATCTGTAGCTCCTCCTAATCAAAATCTTCATATTTTCACTGATCCATTACCTTCTCATACCTCTAATGCAATTGAGGCTAATGATTCCTCTCTCTCATCTGATGGTCTTGTGTCTATGACTCCGAATGTGATTAACTTTGTAGAGCAGCAAGAAAACCCTAAAGAACCTTCCATCACATTTGATTCCAGTGAAACCATTAGGGCACCTGATGGTCCTTTATACATAGTTGCAAAAGTCAAGAATACACCTTGCCGTGGAGTGCTTATTGATCCTTCGTGCATGGTTAATGTTATTACTGAAGAATTTCTTTTTACTTTGCAATTGAATCAAGTGATTTATGACAAAACAGATGTGATTGTGAAACTATTTGATGCATTTTCTTCTCCTGCAATTGGTTCTATTACATTACCTATTGAGGTCCATAACAAATCCCTTGATGTGAACTTTTCTATTATTCCATCTTCCGAACAATTTCGTGTGAAGCTTGGCTATCCTTGGCTATCTTCCATGAAAGCTATTGCTTCTCCTATTCACAAGTGCTTGAAATTTCCCCATAATGGTGAAGTTGTTACTGTCAATCATAGTCTCTTTAAACCAGCTGAAAGAACTTCTAGCGTTCCTATTGATTACTTTTGGCCTAAACAATTCCAATCTCTTCCTCCGCGAAGTGATCATCTTTTCAAATCTTATCAAAAGTGGAAAACAGATATGATCCTATCTCTAAGTGAACCTAGAACACCTAAACTTGATATTCCTATCATTCTTGAGAAGGAAGTTCTTCCTTTGAAAGATAAAACTAATGTCTTTCCTCAAGAAGATTCCCAACCCATCCCTATGGATGTGACTATGTCTATATCTAATAAACTTCCTAAAAGTAGACCTATCCCTCCTCGTCATGATGGACTTGGTCTTCTTCCTAAACCAAATATTCCTCCTTTGTATGGAGCAGTCCCTCCTCCTTCTTTTTATAGAGAGAAGAGACCTTCTTCTTCCCCTATTATCCAGCCTAAGAGACCACAACCTAAACACCCAAGTGATAAGGATGAGAACATTCCTCCTCCTCAATCTTCTTCACTTCCTACTAAGACTAGACGAAATCGTTCTGCACGTGAACGCCGACAAAAGCGTCGTCTTAGAGCTCAAGCAGCTGCTTCTCAAACTTTGCAATCTCCAAAAACACCTTCAACAAGCATTATTCCATTTTCTCCTCAGCCGACGATTGAGCCGAAATCTCCTAAACATAAGATGCATGATGGTCTTGATCCTGTGCGAGTTAAAGATCCTATTTTCATAAATCTTGATGATGATATAGATGAAAATGTTATTCATGATGAAAATGTTACTCCTCTTGCTTCTGATAGTTAATATGAACTTGTTGATATTGATAACCATTTATCTAATGAATTTTCTAAAGCACTTATCCTAGCTCCTAGACAAGAACAACGTGGCTTGGAACATGAACATAGCCCTTGTTTGGATCTTGTGATAGCTCCATCTGCTGTGTTGGATGTTCCTCCTCTAGCGTGTTCCCTGCCTTCCCGAAACATTGATCAGCAAGATCGGGGGGTAGATGACGTGCTAGACTAGTTACATTAGCATAGCAGATTCTCTCCTCCTCTCTTGTATTACTTCTTCTATATGTTATTATCATTCTTCTATTTTTTGTCCTTAGTGTTGTCTACTTGAGGACGATGCAAAGCATTGAGATCTCTCGATCTCTCTCATGTTGACTCAAAAGACACATGTGTTCCCTTCTTCTAGGTGACCTTCCTTGATTGGGGAATGAAGAACAATTATGCATACATACATATGATATATATACATGAATTATCATACAGCATACTGACCCCGAGGAAAGCAAAGTCACCTTGTGCTTTGTGTTTTGTGTCTATTATCCTTGGGCTTATCTCACACTTGGGGGCTAAATCCTTGCGATAACGTGCTCCTTTCCTTTCTCATTTCTTATGTGTATCACTACGTTAAAACAATCACCCCCGGTGAGGCGTGTGCGATCGCTTTAACGTAGGGGGGCATACATCCCGTCCATATCTTTTCAAGATACTTGAAAATTTCTTGACAAATTTAGCTTTGCCTTGAAAATTTTTGATATCTTTCTTGCATGACTCATAGTGAGGGAACCTTACTACTGACAGTCATGGTTCTCCCTCGTGATCTTCCCTTTTACTTTGTCAATCGAAGTCGTAAGATCCTTAGTCCATTGGGGGCTTGGTGTATCTTGCCTCCTTGACGTGGTGAAAGTTTTTCAATGTTGTTTCCTTGTACTTTACCGGAAGTATGAGCATACATACTCCCGCTAAAGTTGGGGCTAAATGTAGCGTCCTAAAATTGTGACACTTGAAATTTCGACTGCATTTCGGTCTTCACAATGGCGACGCAACACGCAACCTGAATGGAGACCCCGAAACCTGATTACGACACTGAAAACTGCATTTTTCAAGCACCCTGGCCTGAACCTCCTTGCACCCTGCTGTCCCAGGAGGTGGGACCAGAGCGCCCAACGCCCTGGTCCCTGGGTCCTATTTTGGGCCCGGTCTCTTTTGGACTTCGGGTCTTTTTGTTTGCAATTTGGAAATTAACTTTCCTGGTCGGCCTAAGGTCGGGAAAATCAGTCTATCAGCCCTAAATGACAAGTATATAAACTACATATTCCTCTTTCATTCGACATGATGGAAAAGGCGTGGAAATTATACTCAAGCATTCAAGCATTCAAGCATTCCTTCAAGCAATTGATCATTTCAAGTCTCCATTCAAGGCTAAGTGTTGCATTCAAGACAAGGATTCAACCATTGAAGAGGAGATCACATACTACATGCTACAACATACAACATACAACATCTATACCTTCGTACATAAGGATACAAACATCCTTACAACAAGGTATTAGTACTTGTTTTACATTACAGACATTTACATTTACAGCACTTGCTCATTTCTTGGTTAATTCCAAAACCAGGGTTTGACCTAAAGGCAAACCCCTAATCCCTAACCCCCCAATCGTCTTCTCTTTTCTGTGTGTAGGTTGCAAGTACGCGGCTGAAATTGAAGATCTAGAATCCTTGTGCAGAGACGAACAGATCCCCCTTCGTTTCGCGGATTTTTCAGAGGACCGTGGCACCAGGCGCCATCGTCCCGACAACTTTTGCTCAAATTTGCAGGACAGCGTCGTATCGACATTTTACTGCTAATTCCAGGTCCGCAGCTTCATCTTATATCCCTATCTCAGTTTATAAGCGAATCTTTGTCACTTTCTATGCATTCCTAGCTTAATTCTTCTATGCACATTCTTTACAAAAGAGGGTAGCCTTGCTGTCATAACCCTTGAAACTCATTTAGCATCCAATCTTGCATTGTGTGGGATTGGATCTTGTGGGTTTCAACCCCTCTTTTGAATGTAAAGTCTCTCCCCTAAGTGAAAACCATCAACCCTAGTGAATCTCCCTTCTCTCTCCTTGGAGTTGGAAGAGGGGAGAGCAACTAGGGTTCGATCGCGATTTTCCGCTTTACATTAACATCTAACTATACATGTATAACAGTTATAGATAACTTTGAAAAAACTAGAATGTATACATAACATTTAAACATATCATAAAAAAATTTAAACATTTAAACATCTAACTAAGTAGGTAGGGAGAGAGATAGAGATGTATATAGAGAGAAATAGAGGTAGAGAGGGATAAAGGAAGAGTAATACGGAGAGAAATAGGTCTAGAGCTTGAGGTAGATAAAGAGAGTGATATAGAGAGCGGGAAAATGTTGATAGGACCCTGTTATTTGCTAGAATTTGACTAAATCTGAAAATTTATAAGATCTTCTAAAATTTAGAATTCACATTATAACTCCTAGAGATTTGAAACCACTCTCAAACATCCTACCAATATATACATGAAATATAACTCAAAGTATAAGAAAGAAGACAAAGGGAAATGTGACTTATAGTTAAATATTATATTTCATGTATAGATATAGCTTATTTTTAATAAATTAAAAAAAAGAAAAAAAAGAAAAAAGAAAAACAAGATCCCGTTCTAATTTTAAAACGAGATCTCATTTGCTTTTTTATTTTTAATTATTGAAAAAAAAATGAGATCCCGTTTCTAAAAATTTGAATTTTCGCTCGATTGTTCCTTCGGATTTTAGCTTGGGAAATGGCTTGGTGTGCCAACCCTTTGACTTGGCCCTGGTTTGACCTGCAACTTGAAGGCTAAATCAATATTCATAAAAAAGAATGACTTCAAAAATAAATCTGAACACCAAATTTTCAGAAACTTTTTAAACAATTAAAACCCATTATAGTAGAGACTGTCTAGATTCCAAATATATATAAAAAATTTAAAATGGATCAATATTTTTATTTTAAAAATAATTTCTAATGAAAGAGGTCCATAAACTTGAAATAACAGGGTTTTTTAGTTTTTTAATAACTTTTTTGTCTTTAAGTTTTTTGAAAAAAAAATTACATGGCATCAAACTAGAGACAATTTTATATAGTTTTTCAAAAAAAATCAAAAAATGTAAGTTAAAGTCAAATTATGCTTGTCGCACACGAGGATTTATCAAAACAATGATTATGCCCAATAAAAAATTAACAAAAATAAAAATGCAGAAAAAAATTACAAAAAAATATCCTCATCATAGGTGAGTGAGTTACTGATCTTTTACCAAAAGGATTCAGAAAAATACTTTCATTTAAGTCAAATTATGCTTGTCATACACGAGCATGGTATGGTCATGAAAAGTGACTTTTAAACTATAGGTTTTAGTAATGGCTATTCAAACCTAATTTTTAAGATCTGGGTATTAAAATAAATTAAATATTTGGAAAGTAGACTTCGAGCACTAAATTTTCTATTAGTGACTTTTTCCAAGATTCATTCTTTAAGTGCTTCCAATGTTTAGGTCAAACAGGATGAAATCTAAAACATAGGGAAAACACTTCGACTTTTTGGCAAAAAAGTTGACTCAACTTCTTACAGGCACCACATAACATCTTTCTAAAGACCAGCTAGCTCTTCTTTGTTATACCTGCTTTGTAACCTAGAAACCCCTTCACCCGCCTTAAAAAATCGCTTAAATTCCTACTTAGAAGATACATTTGGCTTCTTAGGAAAATTTATACCATCTTGCGGAAGCCTAGTGATAGCGATAATCAAATCTGGAGTGACTCTGAAAGCAACCTTACCAATTTTCACCTCCCCCTTCTACTAGGTCTAGGCAAAATTCTTAGACAACTCCATGTCGAAACCTTGAATGCCTTCAACATAATTATCCAGATTTCCCTTAACCACTTTTTTTCATAGCTTAGGTTTACTTTTAAACTCTTCACATAAATCTGGTTTAGTTTGTATTAGGTCCTCTCCCTTACCAAACATAGAGAAATCCAAAGTGAAAACCAAGTTGGTAGAGTAAAAACCAGTAGTTTGAGCATGACAGTGCTTACAAGAAAAGGGGGAAATGACATTGATTTTTGAAATAGACATTTGCCACCAAAGCATAAAATGACTAGCCAAAAGGGTAGAAAAATTATGAAAAATGGTGATCCTTTGATTATATGAAAAATGGTGATCCTTGGATTATATTCCATCATTAATATTTATGTCCTCGGAGATCACCATACAAACCAAAGTCGAAATATCATTGATATTTGTCTAGATTTTTAATTTCATAGAAAATGGTCCAAATGAGGTCAACTTGTTAGCAACTTTGATGCCTTCCTTTCTCATATGACACAAGAGGACATGGATAATCCCATGAATGAGGGCCTTACACTTGGCCACAAGGTCCTCACACTTCTAGTCAGGAATGGCTTCATTCTTGAGGAGCATGGTGTTTTTTGAATCATCTTTTATTATTATTTGATTGTACCTTCCTTCATTAATGATAACAAGGTCATAATAAATAGCTACCACCTCCATCAAACTTGATGTTTGTCTAGCCGAGTAGGCCATTTAGGCTAGATTAATGTTACCCCTATTTTCAAAATCACTAAATATTTGTTACCTATAAATATTTGAAGTAATTCTTGGTAATTGTTGGCAAGTTTACATAAGAACGTATCGCTATCAGATTTACCTCTGAAATCTACACCACCTCTCATGATTCCTAGAATATTGATTTCGTATTGGTATACCTCCATAATGCATAAACCTTCTAATATAAAATTACAAATTTTCTCCTTTGAGTTGAAGAAAAATCTCTAAGCATATAAGTTTACTACTAGCATTTATACCATATATTAATCTAAGTGAATAAAAGTAATGAATAAATCAGCAAAAATAGAATGATTAGATTATATTCTTATAATTTACTCTTAAATAGCATTACATTTAAGGGGTTCTTCCCATAGTGTGTTAGTTAATTGGTGGTGTTGTTGTTCTGACCACCATGGTTCAAACCTCCAATGGGTCATTGTGATTTTAGGTGTGTACCTTCACTAATCTAATGTGCTCAGGATTTTTAGAATCAACATTATTAAATGGGGATGAGTTTCCTCATTTTTTAGCTCATCAATGCATAGACCTAGGTCAAAGGTGTTTCACATGGCACTAGAGGATATGTTGCGTCAACATTATTGGTCACATTAAAAAGTTTACTCAAAACTTTAAAAAAGGGAAAAAATATCATTATATTGAAACAACTCATGTGAACTATGTATGAATTTAGCTCATGGTGGAAATTAAATAGGAAATTTTCAACAATAGTTTAATTTGAATTCTTTTAAATATATGCATTAGTTTTCATGTGGTTGTTATTGTGAGGATTCAGTTATTACTGAGAGGGAGGGTGAATCAGTAATAAGGATAAACTGAAACTTTTCACCAATCTTTAGAATACTTCACAAAATAGTTCATAACCAGTACTGGTAGCTGATCAAACAATCACTTGATGCAGATTCACCAAAACATTATCGGTAGCAACTTCAATGTTCATCATTAAGCAAATATAGTAAAGACATCAAATGAACAACTTAACAATCCATCCACAACATGAACACAAGGATTTTTCACGTGGAAACCCAAATGGGAAAAACCACGATGGGAATTGGTACCTACAAAATATGCACTCTTTTGGAATGCGCCCTGTTAGGAGCCTAGCCTAGTTAGGAGCTTTATAACAATGCCTCGTTAAGATAATACCCTATTAGAAGTCACCTAGTCAAGGGATTTTACAAATTAGCTCTGTTAGGAGCTTTACCCTATTAGGAGTAACCTCCCTAGAGGATTTAAACCCAAATTAATGAGCCACCTGGTGAAGGGATTTACAAGATCAGGCATGTTAGGACCTACCCAGTTAAGGGATTTTAATGCTACTGCAATTGTTAGGAAACAATAGATAAATGATTTGGACTCAGCACTTCATAGCTTGCTATTACAGATCCTTGCCAGCTTCAATCCTCTTCTCTCATGCAGACATCTCAATCCGGTTTGGCACACACACTTCTCTGATCACTGACCCACTCAACCTTCTCAAACTCGACCTAAATACATTTTACAATTAGGTTGGTTACAAAACCCTAACCTATAATGAATCTACATTATAGATCATATCAGATCATTACAAATCATTATAGATCATCATATAGATCATTACAACAAATTACAAGACAATTACAACCGTTGAATGATTATAACTCATCACCGCACATCAATTTGATAAGTTGTCCCTTAACACATTCTGCTAAGCACTTTATTACTTCCTGAGAAATTTGATCCTTGTACGTGCCAAAACAACATCTTAAATCTCTTCACACAAATTCTAAAACATCATCATCAACTTATGAACATGAAAAGAATCACCACCAAACCATAAAACATCACCAATCAAAGATCTTGTTAGCAGTTCTCAAACCCTAGCTGATTATACAACAGTCAATTACAAACATGACTACTGGTTCTTCAAACATGATGCAGTTCATGTCATTGACTCATTATGATGTCATAAGCACATATTCCAAACCGCAACACCTAACTCAACACGGATCGCTACTGCAATCATCTCCTTCTCTGTTCCTATTTACCGGTTCACTGTCACTTGACAATTTTGCTTTTCAAATCAATTCAATTCAATCCATTACCAGTTAGACTTAACTAGTAGAATTAGAAACATAAACACACATGGACAAATATGGTTACCATCAATGAGAACACAAATAATTGATCATCAGCCATTATATCATAATTATATCATCACCAACAGTCCATCAATATATCATCACTAACAGTCCTTTACTGGTACACCATCAACAACATCAATTATGCCAACATGCCAAAAATATCACTCTTTGGCATTAATGACAACGCCAAAATCTCATCATGAAACCTGTTATGTTTGTTGTACATCATTGTCCAGTCATCGGTTCTTCTCCTTTTCTCTTTATTTCTCTTCTCCCCCTATCATATTATTTATCCCCCTTTGACAACAATGACAAAGGTGCAAATACATCTTCAGTCATCATCTTAGTTGCTCCCCCTGAGGAGTAGTCCACTTCTCATCAATCCACAGTGAAATATATTCAATGAGTCCACTGGATTGATGCTTCCAAATCTTCTTAGTTGACCTTGGGTAGGTGTATAAACCCTAACTTGCCTCTAAGATATTCAAAGGTAGCCTTATGCAATGGCTTAGTGAATATATCTACCAATTTCTCTTTACTCGATACATGCTCCAATCTCACTTTCTTTCATGCAGACATCTCAATCTGGTTTGACACATACACATCTCTGATCACCAACACACTCAACCTTCTCAAACTCGACCTAAATACATTTTACAATTAGGCCAGTTATAAAACCCTAACCCACAATGAATGTACATCATAGATCATATCAAATCATTAGAAATTATTACAAATCATTACAACAAATTACAAAATAATTACAACCATTGAATGATTATAACTCATCACCGCACATTGATCTGATAAGTTGTCAAACCCTTAACACATTCTGCTAAGCACTTCACTGCTTTGCAAGAAATTTGATCCTTATACATGCCAAAACAACATCTTATCTCTTCACATGGATTCTGACACATCATCATCAACTTATGAACATGAAAAGAATCGTTGCCAAACCATAAAACATCACCAATCAAAGATCTTGTTACCAGTTCTCAAACCCTAGCTAATTATACAACAGTCAATTACAAATATGATTTCCAATTCTCCAAACATGATGTGGTTCATGTCATAGACTCATTATGATTTCATAAGCACACATTCCAAACTACAACACCTGACTCAACACAGATCACTACCGCAATCATCTCCATCTCTATTCTTGCTTACCGATTCACTATCACTTGACAGTTTTGCTTTCCAACTCAATTCAATTCATTACTAGTTAGACTTAAGTAGTAGACTTAGAAACATAAGCACACATGGACAAATATGTTTTCCATCAATGACAACACAAATAACTGATCATCAAGCATCATATCATAATTATATCATCACCAACAGTCTATCAATATATCATCACCAACAATCCTTTACCGGTAATGCCAACATGCCAACAGTGGTGTGGATTGATCTCATACTTTGAGATTTACTCAACACAAGCAAATACTAATGTCAATACAAAGAATGAATGTATAAAAATGGAGGCTATAGTATGTATACTAGATGTGAAATATGTTAGAAAATGTGTAGATATGGATGATAAACTTTCAATTGTAAAATCATATGTTGTAATAGAACCAATAAAAGATAAGAAAATGATTCCATTTAAATCGCATTCATACACCCAAAATTAAATGACAATTAACATTCACATAGACAATTTCCATCAATACAATATGAAAGTATACAAATAAACATAGATTGAAAAGAGACTAGAATAATATTTATTAAAATAATTTTATAAAAGAATATTAATTCATTCATCTGATACCTTTAAACTTTATTACATGTTTCAACATCATTTGAGACATACCTTTCGTACATATCTTTTCAAAGTTCTATCATAATATAAGCCTAGGTTTATTAGAAAATTTAAATTTTTCATTCTTGATTCTAATAATTCATGTTACATGTGTATGTGCATGTGCATGTGTATGTGTATGTGTATATGTACGTGTATGTGTACAAAGTGACTAGATATGAGAGGAGGATTTACACAACTATTGTATTAAAAAAAACTAGATTCACCATTAATAACAAAAGAAACTTCTAATTAACTAATAAATAGGTATATATATCAGCATACATACACACATATATAAATACAAACATATACGCACGCACGGGTGAATATATATATATATATATATATATATATATATATATATATATATATATATATATATATATATATATATATATATATATATATATATATATATATATATATATATATATATATATATATATATATATATATATATATATATATATATATATATATATATATATATATATATATATATATATATATATATATATATATATATATATATATATGAAATGGTTATTTATCATAAATTTATTTTGTTTTAAATCTGAAAAACAAAAGTGATTTTAACTTGATTTAACGTCAAAGAATGTCAATTGTTATTACAATAATACTAAAAATGTATCTTATAGTAATTTGTAATTTAGTACAAGATTATGCTCATAAAAGCTAGTGTTAAGAAATCTTTAATCTATACTATGATGCTCCATGAATTTTTTATTAAATGATAGTCCAATCCTTTTAAATTAGTGTTAAAGCATGCATCATACAAGAAAAGATAACTATAACTAATGAAGACCATAGGTAAAGCTGGGAAGGTGGAATCTTCTAGTAGAGAAAGGTGGTGTCTCGTCCATGCACATGACCACCATGCACAAAAAAACCATTAGGGTGAACTTTGGGCCATCGCAGCTCCTCCTGGATAATGGGCGCTATCATGACAACCCACAGGACAAGGCCTTGACCCATGACTGCTGAGCTCACTCCATCAAATACAACATAGCCACCAACACCATCAGGCCGCTCATGATCTTCACCAACACCCAATGCTCCTCCGGTACCTTTCTCACCAACGAGACCCTCATTCAAACATGCGGGTGGCGGGACGAAGCCAAAGATATCCGCTACTTTGTTCCTTGCCAATCGTTGGTACGCCTCCAACCAGATTCTTCCCAGCAACCGCATCATCTTGGTGGGAGGCACAGGCATGTTTAGAGGCCTGGTAAGGGAACATACAACCCGCCCTTTCTTAGCCAAACCCGAACCAACTCCATAGTCGAGAACATCCTCTATCCCTTCCTCCATTTGACCTTCGATGGCAATATCTTTATCTTTGCCAACGGGGACTCTATTCTCCTCGACTACAAGAACAACGTGGTGTTGAAAACATTCCCCAGAATGTCGGGCAACGGCCCACAAAACTACCCTTCCATGGGTTCTTTCATCATGCTGCCACTTTCTACCTCCAATGGCTTTACCAAGGTGGAAATCCTCATCTGTGGTGGCTTCCCTGACAATGGCTATGCCACCGCCAAAGCCAGAAATTTCATGGTCACCCCCAATAGGAGAGTCATGGCGCGTGGCTCCAACCCACACTTCAATTACATTTTCATGGGAACGCGATTTCCCACGGAGCTCCATTTGAATGCATACAACCCTTATTATTTGGAGATCATCTATGTCATCCTCCGCCTGAAGATAATCACCATGTCTTCCACCTCCAATATTGCCTACGGTACCACCTTCACCATCACCTTTTTAGTTGCATTCGGTCTAACGAGAAGTAACGTTATAAATTTTAACGTGTACGCTCTACCCTTCACAACTCACACCACATCCATGGGCCAAACTCCACCATAGTTTATTCTACCATAGTAACCACTCCCCTGACGGCTATGGCTACTCCTCTCAGGTGTTACATGTTCTTCATTGTCAACGGGGAACTTCCCAACAAAGGCCAGTGAGTTCATTTCTTTTAACTCTAAGGAATCGAATATGGAATTCTTTTCTGTAATAACAATGTAATTGTGCACATTGCGAAAGTGGCATGCATTGCAACACTTTAATAAAACAAATGATCAAGCATTAAAATTCTTATGTGCATGCGCTTCACAATGCTTTCACAATCCTATCTACATATCTGGCTTCATTTTGAATGCCTTTCGTATAGAACATAAATATTCATATTTACATTTTTAAAAAGTTTAATGAGTTAAAATATTTATAATTGCTAAAATAATTAAAATTCAATTTACACACGAATCTTATTGAGATGTCAAGTGGGGATCTAAGGATCTAAATATATTTGAGGGATGAGTGATAGTGGGTTCGAGGGATATGTCGATGTTATTGGTTGAATTCGTTCAAGAATATTGCACTTGTATAGTTTTTGTTTGTATTGAAGATTTTCTAATCAAAAGAAACCCAAAACATACTGAAAAAGGGGCAAGTTGTGGAAATGTCACCCATTAAAGCAATAACATCATATATTATTATGTGTAGATTTATTTAGTAGCTCTTATATTTGAAATATGTTTTCATGAAGATTAATAGTAAAAATGCCTATCTTAAATTTAGTAAATTCATATAATGGTTGCCTCAAGGTTATTGTCCATGTAGTTTTCAAATGTATAAATTTCTTATATGTAAGTTACATGTACTTTGCATGAACATACTACAATAAAAGAGTTCAATGAAATGATTATTTACAAATTGTATAATCAAGGTTGGTACTAACTATTTAAAGAATTAAATGGATAAATAAATATACATAGATAAAGATCTAAAGTTGACTTAATTGCTCCAAGTCTTGTCAATAAATAATTATTGCTCTAGAAAATCATACTTTGTTAAATGACCACCTCAAGATTAAGAGGATAATTGTCATAATTAAACATATCAAAATAAGTAGAATACATCTTTGTAGATTTAAAAAACCATACATTATGCACAAATACGAATATCATTTATATTTTCTTATTAGAAACTCTTTGATCTCATATCCTCAACAATTAAAGGTTCAAAAACATACATTAAATACAAATCTGAATCTCATCTAAATGTAGTAGTCATGTAATGATATTTTGGGTATACATTTGGGTTTATTTCTCTAAGCAAGAAGAAGTCCCATTTGTTCAAACCCTTGGATGTATCAATTAAGTGACCTCTAACAAAGATTTTTAAAAAATAACAAGAATTAATGTGGCATGTCTTGAGCCAATATGTTGTGTATGTGATTTAGGATTAATTAAATATTTGGTTGTGTTATCTCTAAACAAATTATATTAAAAATAAAAAAAATAGAGTCTATAGCTTGCTTATTGCAAAGAAATTAAGAAAATAGACATACTGGTGCAGGGGCACAAGACTAAAATTAATCATTTCCTCTTCAATGAATTTCATGTTTTTGTTTCAAGGTGTTGTAAAGGATCTTAGAATCCCATGTTCATGTTTAGTTTTGATAATAAAGTCCTCATAGTCCGTTTTTGTAAGTCCTAGTGGCCTAGGGTGCTTTATAAACCCTATGGTCAACTATGGTCAAAAGGACTTAGGATGTGTGGATTTAGTGATTCAAGTGTATTTTCATCTAATTAGGTCCAAAATAATATGTTTAGGCTCCTAGGTCTGTGTTTGAAGATAGTTTGTTGACAAAATACAAAATTGTCAAAAATTGACAAAATGTTGTCAATATTGGTGAACAACTTTTTGAAAAGTTGTTAAAATCAGTTCCTAACATTCACAACCACCTGATTTAAGTTGGAACATGTTGGGATGGCTATATAATTCCTCAAAAAACCAATTTGAAGGGTTGTTGGGGGGATATTGTGAAAGTTGATAATTTGAAGCAATAAAAATTCTATATTTTCCTGCACATTCGCTGTTATTTCGGTTGGTACAGGCTTGTACAATCTAAAAACTAGAAAATTCTTCCATGGTGAGTTAGAGGGGTGAAATACCTTTCGTTTGAGTCCAACTAGAGAATTGGAAGTGGGGAAATAAGTGATATATTTAACTTTTAGTGAAGACAACCTGTGAAAGGGCATAAACCTAGGGTTTCACTTTCCTTTTCCCTTTTCTTCCATTTTAACCATGGAAAAAATCTAAACCTTGGTTGGATGGAAGATTTGGGACTTTACTTTAAGATTATTTTTTTTCAGACCTAGAGGAAGTGTTTGGAAAGAGCATGAATTTAAAGAAGCCAAACATCTCTATGTGGTTGGCAATGCAAAAGTGGTAAAAAGACACTACAGACCCCATAACTCTTGGTGAATTGTAAACCAGTGAATAAAACCTTAGAATTGGTATTATTGTGGATTCCCATAAATTCTCAAAGTCATACTTTTCTGACATGGTGTGTAAAAATGGTACTTCCTTCATTAAGTGCTTGAAATAGTCCTTGTTGTCATCATTGAGGGTTTGGTAGAAATGTGGTTTGTTGAAGCCTTCAAGACCTTTCCTTTTCGAGAAGGTGCTGTCCACGGGAGTGTAATTGATGTGTGCAATAAAATCTTGGTGTCTTTTGGATATTTTGTGTTGTAAACCAAAAAGTTGTTTTTGGAGACTAGTGGGCCTACAGAGCCAAATTGGGCTTGGAGGAGAAAACCAGAGGGTGGATTTGGGTATTTTATGATCCATTAGACCTATAAAACCTGTAAAAGGCCTTGGGAAGCATATAAACCTAATTTGGAGGGGTGTGAGCCATTTGAGCACTTTTTGAGCATTTTGCCTGTGGGGTTGTTAATCCATAATTGGTGACTTTTGTGAAATGTCTCAATGGGGGGTTATGGGGAAGGAAAAATATGTGTTGAGATGTTAGATTTTTTCTTGTAAGGTGTGAGGTCTTGTTGGGAGAACCTCTTTTCCAAAGGGGTAGTGTTGCCTATTGAGCAAGTGAGCAATTTGGGCTTTTCCAAGTTGTGTAGACCATACCTCTACATCAGTTGGTATCAGAGAAAGTGTGATCCTTAGGAGAAGGATTGTTTCAATTTATCCATGTCAGGGGAAGAAGAAGAGGGTGAGTTGTCCTCAAGGATTACTAATGCACGGATAGTGAAGTTTTTGAAGGATCAAAACTTGGTTCACAAGATTGATTCCTTGCAAAAGGAGGTTGATAGACTTAATGGGGAACTTCATAAGAAAAGTGGTTGAAACTCTAATGTTGTTGAAGAGGGGAGTGATGAGGAATCCCTTGAGAAGGATGAAGAAGAAGAAGTGCCTGCTGATCAGAGACTACTTGTGAAGACCCTGAAGGCCATGGAGAGAAGGACCATGGATGTTAGGTTGGACCTACCTTCCTTTGATGGAAACTTGAATCCATATGTTGTTATGGATTGGATTGATGGCCTCACAAGCTTCTTTGAATGTGAAGACATACCTAAAAGTCATAGAGTTAAGATTGCTAAGTCTAAGTTGAAGGTACTAGCCCTTACATGGTGGAATTTCACTCAAGATGATAGGGTGAAGGAGAAGAAGAATCTAGTGACCACTTGGAAGAAGATGGTTGCATTGATCAGGGATGCATATGTTCCTGATGATTATGAAGTCCAACTTCATAAGAGGAGAATGAGTTTGAGACAAAAGGAGATGAGTGTCTCAGATTATACTCAAGAGTTCCATAAATTGGTGATGAAGTCCAAGGTAGTGGAGCTTGAATGTGTGAAGCTTGCAAGATATTTGCAAGGGTTGAGAATTACCATTCAAGATGAACTCAGTCTAAGTAGCCCTCCCACAGTCCAAAAATGCTTTCAACTTGCTTTGAAGGTTGAGGAGAAACTCAAGAGGAAGAGTGATCAAGGTGGAAGAGGGAGAGGGCAAAAAGACTTTGGAAATAGGGGCAAAAATATGTCTCAAGGAAGAGGAAAAGGTTCCAAAGACCTTGGTGAATCAAGTCAAGGAAATGAACAAGGGGAAGGCAGCTCTAGAGGATCTTTCAGAGGAAAGAGAGGAAGCTTTAGAGGAAGAGGTAGTGGAAGAGGCCTAGAAGGCATAAAATGCTATAGGTGTCATCAAATGGGGCATGTTGCATCCAAATGTCCAGAGAAGGCAAACAAACAAGGTGAAAGGAGAGAAAATTTGGTGAGAGATGAGGAGACACATAGTGTTCACTCTCATGGATCCTTTGTGCAGCCTGAACAAGGAGAGATCATGATGATGAGAAGGACATTGATCAAAGCACCTAGTCCACCAGAGCCACCCCAAAGGAAGGCACTTTTTAGAACTACTTGTAGAAATGGTGACAAAGTATGTAGTGTGGTGATTGATTTAGGTTCTACTGATAATTTTCTGTCCATTGAGGTAGTAGAGAAATTGAAATTGAAGAGGATTAAGCATCCAACACCCTACAAGGTATCATGGCTTACAAAGGGGCAGCAAACCATCATTGAAGAGCAAGCATTGGTGGAGTTTTCTATTGGCAAGTACAAGGACAAGGTACTTTGTGACATTGTACCCATGGATGCATGCCATTTGCTGCTTGGAAGGCCATGGCAATATGATGTGAAGTCAAGGCATGATGGTGAGAAGAACACATACACCATCTGGTATAAAGGTGAGAAGGTAACTTTACTACCCCTACCTGATAATGGTGAAGAAGCAAAAGACTCTAAAATCATGTTTGTAGGTGAGAAAGAGTTTTTAGAATGCTTGAAAGAGGAGGATACTCCTTGTTATGCTTTGGTTGTGCTGCCAAAACAGGAAGAAAAGAAGGTGCACAAAAAGAAGGAAGAATCTAGGAGGGTAGGACCAAAGGAGGTGGCTGATTTGCTTGAGACCTACAAAGACATTGTAACCAAGGAGTTACCTGATTCCTTACCTCCTATTAGAGAGATTAGCCATAACATTGATCTGATTCCAGGGGCTACACTTCCCAATAAGGCTTCCTATAAGTTAACACCCCAATAGAATGAGAAAATGGCAAGACAAATCCAGGAACTCTTAGATAAGGGTTTGATTTCTAAAATTATGAGTCCATGTGTTGTTCTAGTCATGCTAGAACCTAAGAAAGAAGGTACATGGAGGTTATGTATGGACTCAAGGGCCATTAACAAGATCACTATCAAGTATAGGTTCCCTATGCCTAGGATTGAGGACTTGTTGGATCATCTAGGGGGTGCAAGGTGGTATTCAAAGGTGGATTTGAAGAGTGGATACCATCAGATCATAATAAGGGCTAGATATGAATGTAAGACAACATTCAAGACTAATGAAGGCCTCTATGAATGGAGGGTTATGCCCTTTGGTTTGTCCAATGCACCTAGTACATTCATGAGACTCATGAATGAGGTCTTGAAACCTTTTCTTGGTAAATTTGTCATTGTTTACTTGGATGATATTCTCATATTCAATAATATTAGAGATGAACATGTGTATCATTTGAATTTGGTCCTTAAAAGATTGCAAGAGGCTAAGCTCCTAATCAATATAGACAAGTGTCTTTTCATGCAAGACGAGTTGGTGTATCTTGGTTTCATTGTTTCAAGTGGAAGTGTCAAGATGGATCCTGAGAAGGTGGAGAGCATCTTGAATTGGCCTTCTCCAAGGTCAATGACTGAAGCTAGAAGCTTCCATGGCTTGGCTTCCTTTTACAGGAAGTTTATAAGAGGTTTTAGCCAAGTTTGTGCACCTATCCTAGATACAATCAAGGGAGGACAAAAGTGCAAGTTTGTGTGGACCAAGGAGGTGGAGGAGGCTTTTCAAAGTCTTAAACAAAAGGTAGAAAAGTATCCTACACTTGCTTTTCTAGATTTTCAAAAGGTTTTTACTATTGAATGTGATGCATCTAATGTTGCAATAGGGGCTATTTTGAGTCAAGAGGGTAGGCCCATTGCATTATTTAGTGAGAAACTTAATGAGGCAAAGAGAAAGTATTCCTCATATGATTTGGAAATGTATGCACTTGTACAAGCTTTGAAAAAGTGGAGGCATTACCTCCTTCCAAAAGAGTTTGTTGTTTTTACAGACAATCAGGCACTTAGCTTCTTGAACAGCTAGGAGAAGTTGAGTCACAAGCACATGAAGTGGGTAGAATCTATCCAAGCATATACCTTTACCATAAAACACAAAAAGGGAGTTGAAAACAAGGTGGCAGATGCCTTGAGTAGAAGATGCTTGATAGTGCAAGAGGTGAAGTTATAGCGTGTGGGGATTGACTCCTTGAAAGGTATGTATGAAGGTGATGAAGACTTTCATGAAATCTACAAAGTTTGTTCTGATTTTTCAGAGGCTTACCATGTTGAATATGCTGATTACTTGATCCAAGATGGTTTTTTGTTCAAAGGACATCAATTGTGCATTTCTAGGTGTTCTATGAGAGACAACATTGTGAAAGAAAAGCATTGTGGAAGCATGAGTGGACATTTTGGTTTGGATAAAACTCTTGAGCAGGTAAGAAGACATTATTATTGGCCTAAAATGTAGGTTGATGTGAGAAGATTTGTAAAGACTTGCAGCATTTGTCAAAAGGCTAAGGGTACTTCCACCAATGCTAGTTTGTATCAACCATTACCCATACCTACAAGGCCTTGGGAAAGTTGTAGTATGGATTTTGTAATGGGGCTGCCTAGGACTCAAAAGGGATTTGATAGCATCTTTGTTGTTGTTGATAGGTTCAGTAAGATGGCACATTTCTTGCCATGTAAGAGCACAAGTGATGCAACTTATGTAGCCAATTTGTTTTTCAAGGAAATTGTGAGAATTCATGGACTTCCACTAACAATTGTGTCTGACAGGGATGTGAAGTTCATAGGCAATTTTTGGAGAACCTTATGGAAGAGGTTGGGAACAAACTTGAACTTTAGTTCAGCCTACCATCCACAAATAGATGGGAAAATTGAAGTTGTGAATAGGTCCTTGGGAAACCTATTAAGATGTTTGACCAAGCAATATGGTGAGAAGTGGGATGTTGTACTTCCACAGGCTAAGTTTGCTTTCAATGATTTAGTGAATAGAAGTATAGGAAGGGGTCCTTTTCAAATTGTGTATGGTCAGAACCCAAGAGGCATTCTTGAGTTGAGGGATCTTCCACAAGATGGGTAGATTAGTGCTCATGGAAAGCAATTTTCTGATAGCATGAAGGAGATCCATGATCAAGTACGATTGGCACTTGAAAGGAGCTCTCAAAAGTAAAAGGAGATTGCTGATAAGAAGAGAAGAGATGTGCAATTTCAAGTGGATGATATGGTGTGGGTGTATTTGAGGAAGGAAAGATTACCAAAGGGGAAGCACACTAAGTTACTCATGAAGAAAGTGTTGAAGAAGCATGGGTTGAATGCCTATGAGATTGCTCTTCCTCCTAATCTTGGTATTTCTCCTATTTTAAATGTATGTGATCTAACACCATATAAAGGTAATGTTGTTGCAGGTATGGATTTTCAGATTGACGAAGTTCAAGAGGATATGGCTGCCATACCTTATCATGCACCAAAGAAACTTGAGAAAATCATTGATGAGAAAGTCATCAAGAAGACCAAAAACAAAGAGTAAAAACAATACCTTGTGAAATGGGTAGGAAACCCTATTGAAGAGGCTGTATGGATGGATGAGGCAGAGATTCTGAAGCATGGTACTTCATTGGACCAACTTATCTCATGTGGAAATGAGATCAACCCACCTCGAGAGTATGGTGCAGGGGCACAAGACTAAAATTAATCATTTCCTCTTCAATTAATTTCATATTTTTGTTTCAAGGTGTTGTAAGGGATATTAGAATCCCATGTTCATGTTTAGTTTTGATAATAAAGTCCTCATAGTCCATTTTTGTAAGGCCTAGTGGCCTAGGGTGCTTTATAAACCCTATGGTCAACTATGGTCAAAAGGACTTAGGATGTGTGGATTTAGTGATTCAACTATATTTTGGTCTAATTAGGTCCAAAATAATATGTTTAGGCTCCTAGGTCTATGTTTGAAGATAGTTTGTTGGCAAAATACAAAATTGTCAAAAATTGACAAAATGTTGTCAATATTGGTGAACAACTTTTTGAAAAGTTGTTAAAATCAGTTCCTAACATTCACAACCACCTGATTTCGGTTGTAACATGTTGGGATGGCTATATAATTCCTCAACAAACCAATTTGGAGGGTTGTTGGGGGGATATTGTGAAAGTTGATAATTTGAAGCAATAAAAATTCTATATTTTCCTACACATTTGTTGTTATTTCATTTGGTATAGGCTTATACGATCTAAAAACTGGAAAATTCTTCTATGGTGAGTTAGAGGGGTGAAATACCTTTCTTTTTATTCCAACTAGAGAATTGGAAGTGGAGAAATAAGCGAGATATTGAACTTTTAGTGAAGACAGCCCATGAAAGGGCATAAACCTAGGGTTTCACTTTCCTTTTCCCTTTTCTTCCATTTTAACCATGGAAAAAATATAAAACTTGGTTGGATGGAAGATTTGGGACTACACTTTAATATTTTCTTTGTTTCAAACCTGGAGGAAGTGTTTGGAAAGAGCATGAATTAAGAGAAGCCAGACATCTCTATGTGGCTGGCAATGCAAAAGTGGTAAAAAGACACTAAAGACCCCATAACTCTTGGTGAATTGTAAACTAGTGGATAAAACCTTGTAATTGTTATTATTTTGGATTCCCATAAATTCTCAAAGTCATGCTTTTCTGACATGGTGTGTAAAAATGGTACTTCCTTCATTAAGTGCTTGAAATAGTCCTTGTTGTCATCATTGAGGGTTTGGTAGAAATGTGGTTTGTTGAAGCCTTCAAGACCTTTCCTTTTGGAAAAGGTGTTTTCCAGGGGAGTGTAATTGAGGTGTGTAATAAAATCTGGGTGTCCTTTGGAGATTTTGTGTTGTAAACCAAAAAGTTGTTTTTGGAGACTAGTGGGCCTAGAGAGCCAAATTGGGCTTGGATACCTTGGGGACTTGGAGGAGAAAACCAGAGGGTTGATTTGGGTATTTTATGATCCATTAGACCTATAAAACCTGTACAAGTCCTTGGGAAGCATATAAACATGATTTGGAAGGGTGTGAGCCATTTGAGCACTTTTTGAGCATTTTGCCTGTGGGGTTGTTAATCCATAATTGGTGACTTTTGTGAAATGTCTCAATGGGGGGTTATGGGGAAGGAAACATATGTGTTGAGATGTTATATTTTTTCTTGTAAGGTGTGAGGTCTGGTGGGGAGAACCTCTTTTCCAAAGGGGTAGTGTTGCCTATTGAGCAAGTGAGCAATTTGGGCTTTTCCAAGTTGTGTAGACCATACCTCTACATCACATACAAACATGACTAGTTATACCTAAGAATTAGACTCAAATAAAATGATTATAGAGATTAGCATATATATAGGAAAAGATAAACATTCCAATTAAATCATTGAAGGAAGTTCCACACTTATATCAATCTTATGAATATATCATATTATCTATTTCTAAAGGAAATATAGATATGATTCTACCATTTTTTTCAATTGCATAGGTTCTTTGGGATCACTACATATACACTCAATTAAAATCCAAATATAGACACCTTCGAAAGCTCTAATTAATTAATTTTAAGTCCAAAGAAATAGAAATATCTTATCAAGGCATCTAATACAAGAAACCTCCTAACCAAAAATTAAATGTACAAGAAATTTACTAAATGTAGCTCAAAATAAGGTCACAAAATTTCAAATTAATAAAGAATCTAATATATGATATCCAGGGTAGACTTCATCCAAAAAAATTAAAAAAATAAAATACAAATGATTCTTTTTAATAAAATAAATAGAAGGACAAAGAAGATGAAAGGCAATTTAAACTAATATTATATATAACACACAATATTTATGTGTCACTCAAATATTAGAATAAAACTAAGAATTATATGTCTATGTTAAAGGACCAATAAAATATTTGGATTTGGGATTTATAACCAAATTATAGAAAATAAAATAATAGCCTATAATTTAGCACTCTATGTGTATTACAAATAAGAGATGTGAAATCCCTATGAATTTAGAGAGATTACATAAGCAACCTTTCAAACAAGGAGTTATCCTTGATTCTTCATTATTGGATTGCATGTACATTTATAACTAAACACTTGGCAATCCAAATCATTTTATTTTATATAAATATATAAGATATTGTAAAAATCCCTGGAAAAAAAGAGATTAAAATAAGTTTAAGATTATACGAATATGACCAAAATTGACCAAATATATTAGCTTATGAGGATGTACATATAGGGAGTAGAAAAGGCACCCGATCTCCATGAAATGAGGATAGTGTGTGAGGTGAAAAATGGTGAGACAAACTATTGCAAAACCACAGATCCAACCACATAAAATCCTAGTTCTATGATAAAACATTCACCATACACCAATGAAGAAACCTAAGAACATGAAAATAAATAAATGAAATAATAATACCATTCACATTCCAAGTAGGGTTTGATCTCCATTGTCTCCTATCTCCATTTATCTTGTTTGATATATTTGCTCTCAGATTTTGTATTGTGCACAAGTGCTCAACAAAGAAAGGATTGTGGTTGTAAAGTTGCTTGATTGCATAAAGATTACTAGATAAGATTAGGATTTCTTATTAGATTATAAAGGATGAAGGAATCCTCTTATATAGAAGACACTTTATAAAATGAAGGGATAATATTAAGAGGTGAAAAGATAAATGGTCGGCTAAGATTAAAGGGTAGGTAGAGAAAATAATAAAATGATAAGACGGTAGTTAGAGGAAAATTAAGAGATAAATACCATGTGTCATAGAAGACAAAAAGCTAATGAATTAATTAAATAAATAAAGATTTATTTAATTAATAGAGGAAGTGGGACCAATTAAATAAAATATTTATTTAATTTAAGAAAATGATAATTTAAATAAATAAAAATATTTATTTAAATAGAGAAAGGGATAGAAAAGGATAAGTGAATTAATTAATTAAATTAAATATTTATTTAATTAAGCTAGGACAATTTTAGATGTCTACATTTTGTCCCTCTTTGAGACAATGCATCTTGTCATATTGGCTCAAAGAAGATAAAATAAACTAATACAAAGTTACCCCAAGACAGGAACGATATGCCCCCTTGAGAGATTGGATGAAATTTTTTGAAAAAGATCACAGACAATCTCTCGATAAGAAAGAAATACTAGAAAGGATTGATAAGATAGGGTGAGAAGGTCACACAGGAAAAAGACTAACTCAAGAGTAATTAACAAAATCATGTCTATGTTTTATAAAGCCAAAATTGACAATTTTGTGATGATCATACGTTGTCAATTGGATAGGCTGTTGAGAGGATTCACTCAAACAGGTTCCCTAGGAAAGACAAACTGAAGACTAGGCTAGAATCAGCAACCATGTGATAAACATGCATCGCCAATTAGATAAGTTGTTGAGAGGACTCAATCAATAGGTGTCCTAAAACATGAAAGGTTTGCTAAGTTGAATATAAGATAAGCCATCGAATTGATAAAATCCGGTGAGTGCTCTAGCAAGATAGGATCAAGTGCAATGTGACAAACATATACACTAGGATGCAGTACCATGTGATAAACATAAGAACTAGGATATAGCTTGATGAGAAACACTATGTGATAGACATAGGTACCACTACGTCTGCAAGAGGGGGCCAACGAAATGATCCAGGGGTTGGGCCATCAGGAGCTCAGATTTCTTTGAGGCCTGCTGACTTTGAGGGAGGGTCTTAATCGTAACTCTCTTGGATCCTATTTTGTATGATGATGTAGACACCTTTGGATGATTTTGTAGCAATATGAGTTTTTTACATCACTGTATCATGACACTGATATTTTTGATATATATATTATGTTTATGCTAATATGAGATGTTCTATCATGCATGATGCTTATATATTTTTGTGTTGTTTTATGTTTATGTTATGTATGATGCAAATGCATATATTGGTGCAAATGGATGTGAAAATGGTGCTTATGTGATGTGCTAATGAGTGGTGTATGGAGGATGTGATTATATTATGATTCCTATATGCATGTAATGAGATATGCTAACATGTGGTGATGTAGATGAATACTGAATGAGATGCAAATATTTTTGGTGTGTCATTATACTCAGTCATGTGATACCGGACTATACAAGACTCACAAAGGGACAATGAAGGACAAATGAAAAAAGGGGGAATGGAAGGTGGAAGATATGGAGGTGAAAAGAGCTTCTTGTGCTTTATCATCATTGAGATTTATTATGGTAAATAGGTTATGACCATCCAGGTATGTGTTTGACATAGAAAAGAATTATACCCATTTGCACTGAGATCGGATAGTCACAAACAAGGCATGACTCAATTCACTCTAGATTCACAGTGTCCTCATATCCTTGCACAATCCATAGTATTACTAAGAGACAATCCACAGCTAGCAAAATAGGTGAGCATACCTCATCCTTTCCTTTCTAGTCAAAGAAATCCTGGAGATAGAATCTCTAGTCAAAGACATCTCAGAAAAGATAAAGCACATGCCACCATAAAAGATAAAATCAAAAGAAAACCAAGACTTGACACTAACATAGATTGGAATCCTCAAGTTACTTGTGTTTCTTGCCACATATGTTAACATGTTTGATCTAGTCACAATGTTGTTTTCCTGATAAAGGATAGATAATGTTGAAAAATTGTGTCATTGCCAGAGTATGCTGAAAGATTTAATTTGTTGAAAGTTCACTACTAATTGTGTCTCGCCTGAACCTGACTGAATCCATAAAACTGATACTTTTATTGCAAAGAAGAATAAAAATTTATTGTGGATCTACAATGCAAGTGATCATTTATTGTAGATTATGCACAAAAAGGATGAATGAAAAGATGATGCTCCTCAAAACATGCGATGCTCAGGGTTCCACTTCCATCACTAGACTCAGGATATACCCCTAGTTACAGATTGGACCTAATTTATTATGGAAGGAAAGGGTGAAAACAGGTTTATTATGAATGGTGAACCAACCTTAGGTAGATCAATAACAAGCCATGATGGGAATGGGTAAATTTATTGTGAAATGATAGGCTATGAGTGTGTGCAAAGTGAAAGGGCGAAACTGAATCTTGAAGGAGGAAGGAGAAAAGTCTCTACACATGGCTTCAATAACCCAATTTTCACCATGGGGTTAGTGCAGGGTCATGGGGGGCCAAAAAGTGGCGATGTGAATAAAATAGCCTTTTCCACTCGCCTTAAAATGCAAAAATTTGTGTTGATTTTTTGCTTGGCCTGGGTGTCAATACACCTTGGCATGGTAAACACCTAGGCAAATTGGATATCTAATAAAATCGGTAAATCGGATATCTGAGAATATCGGACATCTGATTTTTATAGGTAATTTTAAATTAAAAAATAAATAATATATTATATATTATACAATATATAATATATTATTATATTATATTATATATTATATAATACATAATAAAATATAATATTATATTATATTATATTATATATTATATATTACATAATTTTATATTATATAATAGAATAATATATAATATAATAATATATTATTATATTATATAATATAACAATTGAATATCCGATAAAATTGGATATCGGATTTTATCAGATATCTGATTTTCTACGACAATAAAAGTGGACTATGACAGCCCGTGGGTTATTTTTCACCCACGGGCTGCGTAAATTCTATCAAATCCGATATTCGGTTCAACCCGATATCCAATTTTGTGACCCAAATTTGCAAAAAAATCAATAAAAGGTAGGATTTTTATTGTTTTCATCATTTTCATTCAAATTTTTGCATTTTTTATAATGATTATCTTTTTTTCATTCAAAATATGTTTTTTTTCATGAAAACTAGGTTTTTTTAAATTAAATACAAAATTGTACAAATTTGTTAACTAAATTCAATTGTTTACATTCAATTAGGTTAAAAATGGGGGATAATAGTGAAAAAATTGATCAACCATAACCGCAACAACCAAACCCTCCTTCACAAAACTCTCCTTTGCCAAACACCCCCTCAATTCAAGATTTAATTGCACAAATTTTGAACCAATTGAGGGGGATTGCGGATGTCTATCATAGGATCCCTCGCCTGAACCCAATGTTTGATCCCCTCATGTCCATCATAAAGAATATAGAAACTGTCACTGGGGAGCACAATGCCACTCTTTTGTGGCGAGATTCTATGAGGGAACAATATGAGGATGGCTTGTCCTATAAGGAGATCAAGGATCTTGAGATATCCAAAGCCGCTATAACCGCATTGTTTGTGAATCCCCGCACTGGTCAACCCGTAGACCCCAAAATAACAAAACTTTCTATTAAATGGTGCACAAATGATGATATTGTGAAAAAAATTTGGGATTGTTGGTGGATGGTTTTCGATAAACTACCCAACAACAATTTGTATGTCCCCTTCTATTTCGTCAAAAAATTGTATGCTAAGTTTGTTTTAGGAAAACAGGTGAACTACTTTGACATCCAACCTTTCCAGGGTGTGGGTTTAGGTATGCCCCAAAATAGAACTAGGGCAGTCAGAGTAGTCTAGGGCCCATATGTCCCCCCTCCTCCTATTGATCCCCCACCTCCAGTGCAACATCTAGATATCATCTGTGAGGCGGCGTCACTAACCATATCAGCTATTCACTCTTTAAGTAGCCTTTTGGTTTCTCAGGCTGGGGCAGTAGCTCAGCCTACTTTTGATGGTAGCGGTGCATCTGGTGGTGCTGATACATCCTCCTCAGCTACACACATTTGTGTGCCCCATAGTTGTGTCATGTGTAGGCACCTATGCTTAGGTCCAGTTGGATAGCCTGTTGATCCTCTTGCGCACACTGCATATTATGAGGTACATGAGATGCACGATGCACCAGATGTTATGAGAGGGACTGGAGGATACCCTAGAGAGTCCTTGCATGCTAGAGGAGAGGAGGCACCTTCACCATACATTGATGATGTAGTGGTAAGATTTGTGTTTTCACAGTTCATTCTATATTTTGAATGAATATTTATAATCTAGATAATATTAAGTACTAATTTTTATTTACATGGTCTATTTAACCATTGATGATAGAGGAGTTGTTGACACAGATCTAGGAGGGCACCTTGACGATCATTTCATTTGGCCTTGATAGCTTTATGGTACATATATTATTGCACCTAGTCATTTATATTTTATTGTACATACATGCTCATCATTTATATTGGTATTAATTAGATTATATAGTAACTTTCATGTATATATTATTTCTCTTGTAGGGCACAAGTAGCGCAAGTGCGGGGCTATGTGATTCAGGATCTGGTAGTGCAATTGGAGACAAGGGAAAGGTAATTGAATGTAAATATGATTGAATGAATAGTTTAAATAACTTATAATGATTATACATGTCTAGACTTAGATTGATAGTTTCACATACTTGTTGTGTATATGTACAAAAAATTCTTGGCTTCACATCCTTGTTGACTACACCCACTATACCTGAAGATGAAGAAGATGAAGAGATGCCTTGAGTACATGTGTGTTTATTTTATTGTGTTTAATAGATATAATTCATTGTTATCAGTGACAATTATATGCTAACTTGTATCAATGTCATGTTTGTGAACATATGTAGGTTGTGTATGAAAATATTGAAAACATACCTCCTCTACCGAAGACATACATCAAGAGTCCTCCAAAGCTGAAGAGAAAACGTGGAGATGAGGTAAACAAGAATAGTTCAATTATAGTTCATTTTTATGTTAACTTTTTGAATGTGAGTTATGCAATATAACTAATCATAATCGTGGTTTTTTTTTCTTGTGCAGGATCCTTCAAAGCCGAGCAGTGTGGCTAAGAGGATCTATTTTGATGATCCATCAGTAACTTAGGATGTTATAGATATTTTTGGGATTCTTACATGTCTAGTTGGCATGTATATTTTGTATATGGACATACATGCATGTATATAGACATACATTTTGTTTGAGTTGGCGTTTATGTCATATTTGTGTATGGAAATACACTTGTAATCATTTGACATTTTCATATATACAAAAGTTGATGTTTGATCATATTAATTGTTGCTCATGTGTGCATGGTGTTATCATATTAAACTTTAGTCTTCAATCCAATAATTAACAATGGTTAATAATGGTTATTTAATGAACAATTCAATTCATTTTATTTCATCATAAGTGTTGTTTGTATAATCTTCAGATTATATATAATTCATTTCATCTAAATCATAAGTGTTAAATTTGGTTGCCTTTGGCAACTTCACCAAATTTAATGACCTCCTTGCTCATCAGGCCTCCATGAGATCAAATTTGGAAGACAAGTTTTTTGATGGATTCTCAATGTAAATAAGGTGAAATATAATCACTTGTTTATGTAATAAGGTCATATAGACCAATATTTGTTATGTCTATTTATAGGTTACTCATATTGGCAAAATTGCTCAAGATTTTTTTGCTCGTCGTGATCTCGTTCTGCTTGTCGTGATCTCATTCTACTCATCGTGATCACGAACCATCAATTCTGACATGTCTAATTAGTCATTCTTACCCTATGCATGCTCCTATTTACACCCCCCCCCTCGGTCGAATGCTCAGGATCATACCCTACCGGTGTCATCCCTTGAGCCCCCTAAGTGCTAAAAATTATCAAAATTTGATGCGCCCTAACTCGGAATCCGTGGCACCAAAAAATGATCCATTTGATTTTATGGGGCCATGAGAGGGGTCTCTACTGTTAGGCCCATATACAATTTCATTCCATATGCATCCCTATATGAAGTCATGCTTGTTTAGTTCATCGGTCAAGAACTTGCTTAAATTTTGCTCTTGTCATTCGGTCCTTATTAGTTTTCACTACCTTGAACTTGAACTTGAACCATTTTGGTTCAATGTTCAAAGTTCAATAGGCATTGTTTCGAGTGTTTTTCCTCCCCACGCAACTTTAAGCTTTGCTAGTCTTGTCGGCATTTCACATTCTTTGAACCTTGAACTTGAACCTTTTTGGTTCAAGGTTCAAGTTCAACATTCGTCATGTTAATGTCCTTTTGTGATGATTGTGCAAGGCTTTGAGTTTTATGTTTAGGTTTTTTTGGAAGGTGTGTGACTTGACACATCGCGACGGCGCAGATTTTCAGAACATGATAGATAGCCACCAAGGGAAGGAATATTCTTTTTCTAATAATTTGAAATTTGCCATTTATGGCAAGTATGTGTGAAGATTTGCTGTGTTAGAAGAGAAGTGACTTAATGGTTAAGGGGTACCTTAGCGCAATCATTTCAAAGTAACTTCACATGAACAAGGAGTAATGAAGGCAGCTTTAGTAATGATGGGTAAGATTTTCTCCATTTTAAAACTGAGTAGTTGCCTCATTGGAATTAGTATTTTCGTGAAAAGATTTTGAGAAGGGGTTTTTGGAGTAGGAAAAATAGGCAGCGATAGAGGTTTAAAAAGAGCAAAGGAAGGTATGTTCAACAATTTTCCAAGTTGTTACAGTTTGTTTTACGGGATCTAGGTGTTCTTTAGCTGTTTGTTTTTGTCTTCATTTGTCTTCTTCGCCTGGGATTGATTTGGGGAAAACCACTAACCAAAACATGAGGCCTGTTTTCCCCAAATTGGTGAGCTCGTCTTCCCTTGTATGCTCTTTATCGGAATTGGGTAACACAGCCCTGGTTCAACTGGATTTAGAGGTCTTTCTAGAGAGAGTAAAGAATTCAACTGCAAACATGATGAGAGATGTGGCTCAGAGCAGATTGTTAGAAGCCGCCACCTTCCCCACTGCTGCTCCCTGCCTAGAGTTAGTCTTAGAATGCATGAATCATTATGACAATGGCAATAGGTGTATAATGAGAAATGATGGTGAGGTCTTGTTGTCTATTGACAGATAGATAGTTTTGGCAACTATGGGTATTCCACACTGGTAACCCTATGAGGACTGGACCATTGGTAAATCTTACAGGATCTTCTCTTAGAAGAAGAAATATTATAGAACAGTGATTGCCCAGAATTGGCTTGTAAAATTCTAGAAAGGGGGCTCGAGGCTACCGAGACCTTTAACTCTTGAACATTTCATTCCAGTAATCCGAGATTTAGTCATACTGTTGAGCAGGGTGAAGGGTAATTCTCACTCTTTTTTCTTGGAAGACTGGATGTATTTCTTCATTTAGGTTGCTCTGGATAGAAATCGGTTCATTGATTAGGGAACAGTTATTGCAGAAAGATTACATGAGGGTCCGACTAATTATCTTGGAATGTCCAATTTTTATATGTAATCCTATCTGCTATACATGCTTGCTTGTGTGAGAGAGTGGTCGGGGTTGTCACATGTAAAATGGGTTCAAGGCATGAGGATTTATGAGTATCATCCCAGTTTAACTTTGAAGGGGCATGTTGATGATTATCTCTAGTGGAATGATGTTTTTGCTGGAAGGCTAACATTTGAGTTACAAAGAAATTTGCATAGAAGAATGTCTGCAAAAGTAGTTGAACTCGTCAACATATATGGTAGTTTCTTCATACAGTTCAGCCATTTCACTTATTTAAGAGTTGGAGGATTTAAGGGTGAACCCTTTAGACTTCCTAGGTACGTCTCAGACTCTTGCATATTAATTGAAGTATCTAGACAGCTTGCTTACGTTGCCAAAGATTATGGTGAGGACTTCGACACAAGCGGGATTTTTCCCATTGATTTAGGACATTATAGCTATAGATCAGTTTCCAATGCATTGGACCTTGAACTTGAATTTAAAAGGTTCCATTTGAAGTCCTTTGTAAAAATGGATAACTTTGACAGTAGGGGTTTCATTGCTCAGCATGTAAAGAAAGCGGTACTTGATCAGCATGTTCCCCAGCTGGAAGATTATTGGGAGGGTTGCCAGGATGAATTTGAAGTACGAAGAAGGAGTTGGTCTAGACTAACTTTGAAGCAAATTCAGGATATGAAGTTACCCATGGATACCTCCAGTGTCACTAATGATGATGAGGACACACTTGACTCCGAGTTTATGAAATGGGTTCATGATGAACCTCTTCCAGAAATAGATTGGAGCAAGAAGATGGGTGACTGTTTTTAGACACGCACTTTCGGTGTAATCCAAAGGATAGAAAATTGGCTTAGGGGTCACCGTTTTCACCCAACGCGAGTTTCCAGTTCAAGAAGCAAAAGCAGGAAGAGGAGTGTTGCAAATAAAATTTCTGTTGTGACTAACATTCTCATTTATGATGCAGGGAAAGCACAGGGAAGGATTAAGGAGGAGAAACTTAACATCGGGGTTGAGCTTTCTGTTACTGGTCAAGTTACCAGATCGAGATCCAAGAAGGGTTTCAAACTACTAGCTTCTCACCTCATTCTGGATTTGGATCCAAAGGAAACACCGAGCAAGATGACATCCCCTATTTTCGAAGCAGATAAGATTTTAGTTAACATAGACACTATTCTTCAAGATTCAGGAACACTCGAGATCCAGTCTCATATAGACCATTCCATGCCACCATCCTCACTAGGGTTTCCAACCATGCCTTCAAAAGAGCTAACCCTAGCACCAAAATGGCTAAATGATTCCATCACTAGGAAAAGGAATGTAGTCCCAATTTCAGTATCAATGGAGGATGCCATTAGTAAATGTCTGGGAAGGTCTACAAAGCCCAAAAAGCTAAAAATAGAGGCAATGATTGACTTTGATGATAATACGAAGCATTGGACTGCAGATATTGCTAGACCCAAGCCTAACAAAGATGTTGCTACGGCTTCAGAGGTGGTTTATGCTGTGGAACGAATAGATTTGGGAATCGGAACCAAAGCCATGGATGTTAAGCACTTGGAAACTTCCACCAAATGAATCATCTCCCATACCTGGAAGGATGAGAGGGACAAGGCTGAGTTGAAACAAAGTTTAACACAAATGGCTCAATATATCCATGCTTTGTAGAACAGCCCGTTGCCATTATCTCAACATTCAAGTCCTTTTAGTCCAAAGTCACCAAGCAATCAAAAGTTCCTGGATGAAGTTCAATGAAATAGGATGATTGCCAAGGTTTTCTCAGAATAGCTTATCTCAATTATGTGCCAGGCAACTAATTACATAACCGACTTGATCCAAATTTTCAAGGAAGCCAATGAAATCACCAAGGCCTTGGATTCTTATTTGGTCTCATGGCAGAAGGAAAAGTCTAAATGGGCTGTGATTTTGAGGGAGATGAGGGATATTCAACGTTATGGGCTAATGAACTTTCTGGCTGAAAACCAAGTGTCAGGTCTGAATGAAGATGTCATGTTCATTTGCAAGGAGAGTATTGAGTGGCGCAATCAAATGATTGAGCAGGGTTACAATGAGTCAGCCGGCCTATGTGGCAAATTGACAACCTTGAGGGCGACCATGCAGAAGGACTTATGCTGTGTGGATGTTCAATTACTTAAGGAAAACGGTGAAACTTTGGAGGACACCACGGAGATGATTAACCAGTTTGGCAGCCACATCAGACAGATCAAGATAGAGAAATACTTATCTGTGGAAGATTTTATAGGGATATCTAAGGTAGAATCAATGCTCATCATTTGCCTTGATCATTTGGATTCTAAGAGAGATAAAGTGCAAATGGTGAAGAGGAAGAAGGAGCTCTAGAAACAAAGGGTTATTCATATCAGTTTGCCGCATGTAACAGTTATCCAGGATTTTTCAAAAGTACACCGAGAGTGGAGTGAGGCCAAGGTGGTGATGGTGTCTATTCAAGACACTAACCTGAGAGATCACACCAAAACAGAGCAGACTGCATGACTAGCACTGCTGGCAGTTGTTTGCCAGCAAACCTAGTTATTTTCTTTAAAATTCGGTTATTGCATTTAGGGTTGATTTTCACTAACTATTATGAGTTAATTTTACTTTGGTTTAAAGGACTATTGGGTCTGGTGACCTATAAGTATTGGATGTAATAATTCTAAAAGGGTTCGCTAAGTTTTTGAAAAAGACTATCTTTGAGACTAGTTTAGTACATTTTGTAAATGAAGAAAGTAGATGATCATCTGTGAATGTGAAATCTTATTAACAGCTATTTTCAGTTTCAAATCTGTGTGTTTGATTTTGAAGTTTGATTTCTGTGTGAGTCTATTTTGAGGAAGGAGCTGGTATACTTTCTATATGTGCAGAAAACTATTGGCTAAGTTCATCTTTAGAAGCTTTTTCTTTTTGTTTTAGTGTTTGTATGAGGTCTGTCAACTTTATATAAAAGGTTATATATGGATCAGTACTTGCATTCATTTTGTATCGACTGGTGTATGCAATTGCCTTTAAGTGCTTTCTAGTGAAAAGCATTCCATTCATTGTATGTAATTTGGAGTCGAATGAATATTTACTAGAGGGAGCTGTACGTAAATTTAGAGGTTAATCAATTTAGTGATTTTCCAACTGTTTGGTAGGAGAATTTTTTTACTTTCCTGTGTTTCATAGTGCCTTAATTTCACTAAATAAGGAAGGACAAATCTGTTTACCAATAGATTTTTGGTGACTCTGCTGGGGGGCGAAGAGAATAACTAATTATAAAACCAGATCATCATTATAGTGTACTCTGTTTTCTATAAATGGTATTGCCTCTCGAAGGGTTTTTGCCTTTCTTGCAACCTAATCTAAATTGGGTACAAGAGGAACAAAGTAATATTACCTCAGAGTTGGATACACTAGCTTGGAGGCATAGAAGAAGTCGAGCAGAATATGATAGAATCAGTGCTCTTCTTAGCAAAATAGAAAGAGAATCGGATCAGCCTGTGTTAGTTATTGAAAGAGTAGTGGTTCCCAGGGTTTTCTTTATCCACATCCCTGATAATCAATTTCAAATTCCCAGATGTTTGTTGCCCTGATTGTTCCACACTGGACTCCAGACCGTACACTAGATCTCAGAGGAGAGGGGGGGTTTGTGATCCTATTTTTGAAGAATTGCAGAATCTAAGTTTTCAATCCACCTTCTCACCTCAACGAATGGCAAGAAGTAGACCTCCATCTCCTTTTCCATCATCACCTACATCACCAGTTTGTCAAGCATTGGTCCTGCATGGTGTTGCCATACCCATTTCATTCAACCCTACTCCCCTTAATATTATACTTCCAATGGTGGCTAATAACCCTTGGGGGGCAACTGTAGGCTTGTTGAACCTAGGCTTGAACCTTAACCCCTTGCCAAAGGCTGCTAGAGATCATTTGCCTAAATTTAGCGGGGATGGGATGGTCATTGTAGATGAGCATTTGAATGCTTTCAGTGTAGCCTGTGGAGTGATAGCGGTTCAACATGAAGATGTGGCAATCAGGTTGTTTATCCAAACATTGACAGGAGTGGCGGTGGATTGGTTTTATCATTTGCCAAATAGTGTGATAGTGACCTGGTAGGATTTGAAGACAAGATTCAGAGCTAGATTCAAGGTAGCTAAAGATGAGCACTCCCTTCTAGCTCATTTATCTCAGCTGAAAAAGGAACTTCCCGAATCTATGAGAGACTTCGTAGCAAGATTTGATAAAATTCTGCATAAGATTCTAGTCAACCAAAAACCTTTAGATGATAATCTCAAATGTTTTTTTATTAAATCAATGCCCTCTGAAATAAGTTTCTTGATTCGTAGGCAAAGGGTTGCAGATTTGAATGTTGCCAAAACCCTTGCAGTTGAACTAGAAGATGATTTGATCACTGCAGGCAAATGGAAACATGAAGTGCAAACATCCAATGCACAACCTACTACCCCCTCAGATCCTGTCATTCAATGGTTAATGAATGGTGTAATTTCCCTAAAGAGATAGACTCCTAAAGAAAATACTTCCTATTCTTAGCCATATCAAGATGTTCCTAGGAGATATCCTTACCAACAAGCAGGAAGTGGAGGGAAACAATTACAACTACCCCCTGTCCAGCAAAGACTTGCTATTGAAGCACCACCACTCAAGACAAATTCTTGTGTGTTTCATTTAACTGGTGAACATGATGGATCTTCATGCCCAGAGAAGGTTCATTTTTCTCAAATGATCAGTAAAGGAGAAACAATCCTAGAAGCGGATGAAGTAGGTTCCCAAGGCATGCCTGGCGACTCTGAAATTCATTATATGGAATATGTCTCCGACTTAGAGAGGGGAGGAAACATGTTGGTATCTTTGGAGGATTCTTCATATGCATTTCTTACAAGAACTCAATAGAGTTTGAAATCCCAAGATGTTGCAACACCCATACACAGTTCTGAGAAGGGAAAAGAAACCTTAACCCATCATGGAGGTATGTCAAAAGTGGTTCCAAGAGTTGCTCCTTCAAGTTCTGATTCTTCTACTAACCCTTTTGATATCATTGAGTTTTGTAAAATGTCTTGTGTTTAGATTTCTCCGGCTGAGTATTTGAGGTTAAACCCGTGAGAACTAGATAGATTAGTTGAATTTGTTAAAGGGGATGATGCTCATGCCTTAGCAAGTGAAACCCAAACACCCATGAGTACTGATTCACCATCACATGCTAATGTCAGTCCTGCTCAAGTAACCCCTGAGAGCTCATCAAGGTCTCCCCCTTTGCAAGATGATCTCCTTGAACCCAACCTTGAAAATAAACCAAAACCTTTCTATGTGTCCTTATATATTAATGGGCACAAGTTGAGTAATTGCATAATTGACTCGGGAGCATCCGATAATGTCATGCCATCGGCTGTAGCAAAAGCTTTAGGGTTGACCCTAACAAAGACCTTTGGCATGTGTTACTCCATGGACTCCAAGCAGGTTCCTTTATTAGGGCAAATTAAAGATGCACAGGTCGCCTTAGTAGCACATCCTACCAAGAGAATCAAGTTGACAATCCTAGTGGCTGACATTCCTGCTAGCTATGGTATGTTGTTGAGTCGCACTTTTTGTAAAGACATGGGAGGGGAAATTAAGATGGACTGGTCTCAAATGATAATTACAGTTGGAAAACAAAGAGTCCTTTTGCACCCTGAAATGAAGGCTAAGTACACCGTTTTTCCTTCTGATGATCCGAAAGCTCAAATTTTGTATCAAGATTGTGGTTTTGGTAATTACATGATATCAACTGACCCTCAAGACGAGAGTATGTTACTAGATGCAGGTAAGTTAAATGAACTCTGGTCCATGGAATTTGATGGGAGTTGTTCATCTTTAGGATTAGGTGTTGGGGTCATTTTGGTATCCCCCCACGGAGAGATCATTCCTTATTCTTTTAAGTTGGAGTTCCAAAATACAAATAATACGGCCAAGTATGAGGCCTTGCTATTAGGTTTGGCTAAAGCGAAGAAGTCACAAATCAAGATGTTGAAGGTGAAAGGTGATGTGGAACTTATTGTTAAGCAAGTGAGGGGCTTATTTGCGGTAAAAAATGAGAGATTGAGACACTATAGAAATCATGTTTGGGATGATATTGAGGCCTTTGATGCTTTTTCAATTGAAGCCATTCCTAGGGAATTTAATTCAAAGGCAGATTCTTTGGCGGTATCTGCAGCCTTGCTGGTTCCACGCCCAGATTTCACAACTGATACCTACAGGGTTGAACTGGTTTATAGACCTAGTGTGCTAGATAATTATGAATCCTGGTAGGTGTTCGAAGATGATAAACAGATTCAGAACTTTCTACAATGTGCTGATATTTTTACTTCCTTGTTCTATGAAGGGTCAGAGGTGAATTGTAAAGAGTTTTCTTCTGATTTGCAAGAAGAAGCACGTGATGGGATGTTGCAGTTAAAAGGAAATAAAATTCCAAAGGGCTTAGTTTCTCTTGAATGTCTTTTCAATAGGAAAGATGGATATGTTAAGCAAAGAGACAAAGAAGCTCCTGTGATTCAGAGCTCTGGGGAGTACAAGCAAATTAACATTGGTACCAATGAAGATCCTAAATTTGTTAATTTGGGAAAATGTTGTTTTGAAGTGGAAAGAAAGAAGTTTATTGATTTACTGGTAGAGTTTAAAGATGTATTTGCATGGAGTTATGATGATTTGAAGAATTTTAGTGATGGTAAGTTTCAGCATCAAATTCCTTTGAAACCAAGTGATAATCCATTCCGACAGAAGTTAAGAAACTTTAATCCCAAGGTAGCAGAAGCGATTTTTCATGAGGTTGACAAAATGTTGAAGGCCCGAATTATTTATCCTATACATCATTCTACCTGGGTTGTGAACATAGTTCCAATTCAGAAGAAGAAAGGCGAGATACGAATCTGTGTTGATTTTAGAAACTTAAACCAAGCAAGTTTGAAGGATAATTATCCCTTGCCTATGATGGATCATATTTTACAAACTGTTTCTAGGTCAGAGATGATGTCTATGTTGGATAGTTTCTCTGGTATAATCAGATTAGTGTCACGGAGTAGGATCAACACAAGACAACCTTTATAACTCTGTGGGGCACCTTCTCTTATAACAGGATGCCTTTTGGGTTGATTAACGCAGGAGCTACTTTTCAAAGAGCGATGGATCTTTCCTTTGGACATTTGAGGGATAAGATTATTGTGGTGTATTTAGATGATTTAACTGTATTCTCCAAAAAAAGGAAACATCATGTACGAGACTTGAGGAAAGTTCTAATGAGATGTAGAGAGCATGGGGTATCCTTAAATCCTAAAAAGTCTATTTTTGGTGTCATGGAGGGAAAACTTTTGGGACACATTGTCTCATAGGAAGGATTAAAGTTTGATCCACAGAGAGTAAAGGCAATTCAATAGCTTAGTCTCCCCTCAAATAGAAATGGAGTGAGGTCTTTCTTTGGATAGATGAACTTCTTAAGACGTTCTATTCCAGATTTTGCTGAGACTACCAAGTACATTGTGAATACGATGAGTGAGAAGGTAGCTTTTAAGTGAAGTGAAGCTGGCAGAAAAGCTTTCGAAGAGATTAAGAAGGCAATTGCACATGCGCCTACCCTAGTAAATCCAAACTTTGATAAGGACTTTATTATTTATTGCTATGCATTAGACCATACTATGTCCGAGATTTTGGTACAAAAAGGTGAAGATAATGAGGAAGTGCCAATTTCATTTATGAGTGTTCCCCTAAAGAAATATGAGTTGAAATACTCATAGATAGAGAAGCATGCTTATGCGGTGGTTAAAGCCGTTAAGCAGTTCAGGTATTATATACTTCACTTGCATGTGATTGTTTTTGTTCCCAATTCTGCAGTAAAGGTTGTTTTAACTCAATAGGATGTTGGCATCAACAATAGAGCATCTTGGGTCTCCAAGATACAAGAATTCAATTTAGATATCAAGCCCACTAAACTCATCAGAGGACAAGGCCTTTGTCGATTGATGGCGGAAAATGAGTTCAAAGAGGATAGTAATTTACCTATAACTCTGTTTGTTGGTCATCAAGATTCTTGGTTCACTAATGTAGCATATTATCTTACGTATGGGGACTATCTAGACCATCTTTCTCCTAGAGAGAAAAGGAATTTGAAGTTGAAAGCTGCAAAATACGTTCTCTCAAATATCGTATTGTATAAAAGGGGTTTAGATGGCACTTTTCTCTGATGTGTGGATAAACCACCCCAAAAAGCTTTATTGAAAATTTTCCATAATGAAGCATGTGGGGGTCACTTTTCCTCTACAGTTACTGCATACAAAATCCTGAGAAATTGTTACTATTGGCCAAGGATGTTCCGGGATGCATACGCTTGGGTGGCAAGGTGTGAGAAATGCAAGCTATTTATTGGTAAACCCCAGTTGGTTGCCTTGCCCTTGAGGCCTGTGGTAATTGAAGAACCATTTAAGCAGTTGGGACTAGATTTTATTGGTCCTTTGAATCCTAGTTCTAATGCAGAGCACATTCACATATTGATGACGATGGATTATTTCACTAAATGGGTGGAAGCTATCCCTGTAAGAAAAACTACCTCAGAAATTGTGTGTAAATTCCTTAAGGAGAATATTCTTGTTAGGTTTGGAGTTCCTCAGAAAATAGTCACAGATAATGCATCAAAATTTTCTTCATCAAAATTGAGCTTATTTTGCTATGATCATGGAATTGCTCTAGCACACACTTCTGATTATTATCTGTAGGGTAACGGTCAGGCAGAATCAAGTAACAAGAACTTGATCAATATTATAAGGAAATTAGTCAGTGAAAATTTTAGGGATTGGCATAAGAAGATACATGAGGCACTATGGGCAAATTGAACTTGACCAAAATGGGCCATAGGAATGTCACCATTTGAGCTGGTTTATGGTGTTGGCATGCAAATCTCTCTTCCTTTAGAATTGGCGGCTTCTAAATTGCAGACGGTGATAGAAGATGCATTTTCCAGAGCTCCCTTGAAAAATGGATCATGTAATTAACCAAAATTGAAGAAGAAAGAGAAAAGCTAGTTGACAAGATCACAGAACATCAGATGAGGGTCAAAAATATTTTTGATCAGAAGGCAACGCCTAGGAAGTTCATGAAAGGAGATCTAGTGTTATTATGGGATAAAAGAAGAGAACCGAAAGGTGCTCATGGAAAATTTGAGTGCCTGTGGAAGGGACCTTATGTGATCTATGAGGTAAAAGGGCCCAACTCTTTTAAACTTGCTTATCAGGATGGTTTTGAGCTTCCCTTGTCCTATAATGGGTAGGATTTAAAATTGTATCAATTGTAAACAAGCATTCCCTATTGTCTTGTACATAATTGTTTTGTTGTGCTAGTTTAGGTGTGTCTGTTTTTGTTGTTGGTCAATCCTTAGTCAGTCATGCTGCGAACCAAAGATTCGGTGATTCATTGCTTGGTATCTTATGACACCCAGTCCCCATGCAGAGCCACTGTTGGTCCCATATATAATTTTCATTCCATATGCATCCCTATATGAAGTCATGCTTGTTTAGTTCATCGGTCAAGAACTTGCTTAAATTTTGCTCTTGTCATTCGGTCCTTGTTAGTTTTCACTACGTTGAACTTGAACTTGAACCATTTTGGTTCAAGGTTCAAAGTTCAATGGCCATTGTTTCGAGTGTTTTTCCTCCCTGCGCAACTTTAAGTTTTTCTCATCTTGTCGACATTTTGCATTCTTTGAACCTTGAACTTGAACCTTTTTGGTTCAAGGTTCAAGTTCAACATTCATCATGTTAATGTCTTTTTGTGATGATTACGCAAGGCTCTGAGTTTTATGTTTAGGTTTTTTTGGAAGGTGTGTGACTTGCCACGTGGCGACAGCGTGGATTTTCAAAACACGATAGATGGCCACCGAGGGAAGGAATATTCTTTTTCTAATAATTTGAAATCTGCCATTTATGGCAAGTATGTGTGAAGATCTGTTGTGTCAGAAGAGAAGTCACTTAATGGTTAAGGGATACCTTAGCGCAATCATTTCAAAGTAACCTCACACGAACAAGGAGCAATGAAGGTAGCTTTAGTAATGATGGGTAAGATTTTCTCCATTTTAAAACTAGGTAGTTGCCTCATTGGAATTAGTATTTTCATGAGAAGATTTTGAGAAGGGGTTTTTGGAGTGGGAAAAATAGGTAGCGATAGACGTTTACAGAGAGCAAAGGAAGGTATGTTCAACAATTTTCTAAGTTGTTGTAGTTTGTTTTAAAGGATCTGGGTGTTCTTTAGCTATTTGTTTTTGTTTTCATTTGTCTTCTTCGCCTAGGATTGATTTGGGGAAAACCACGAACCAAAACATGAGGCCTATTTTACCCAAATTGGTGAGCTCATCTTCCCTTGTAAGCTTTGTACCGGAGTTGGGTGACATAGCCCTGGTTCAACTGGATTTAGAGGTCTTTCTGGAGAGAGTAAAGAATTCAACCGTAGACATGATGAGAGATGTGGCTCAGAGTAGATTGTTAGAAGTCACTGCCTTCCCCACTGCTGCTCCCTGCCTAGAGTTAGTCTTAGAATGCATGAATCATTACGACAACGGAAATAGGTGTATAAGGAGAAATTATGGTGATGTCTTGTTGTCTATTGACAGATAGACAGTGATGGCAGCTATGGGTATTCCACACCAGTAACCCTATGAGGCTTGGAACATTGGTAAATCTTATGGGATCTTCTCTGAGAAGAAGCAATATTATAGAATAGTAATTGCCCGGAATTGGCTTGTAAAATTCCAGAAAGGGGGCTCGAGGCTACCGAGACCTTTAACTCCTAAACATTTCATTCCAGCAATCTAAGAATTAGTCATACTACTGAGCAGGGTGAAGGGTAATTCTCACTCTTTTTTCTAGGAAGACTGGATGTATTTCTTCATTCAGGTTACTCTGGATAGAAATTGGTTCATTGATTGGGGAACAATTATTGCAAAAAGATTACATGAGGGTCTGAGTAATTATCTTGGAATGTCCAATTTTTATATGTCATCCTATCTGCTATACATGCTTGCCTGTGTGAGAGAGTGGTCGGGGTTGTCACATTTAAAATGGGTTAAGGCATGAGGATTTATGAGTATCATCCCAATTTAACTTTGAAGGGGCATATTGATGATTATCTCTGGTGGAATGATGTTTTTGCTGGAAGGTTGACCTTTGAGTTATAGGGAAATTTGCATTGAAGAATGTCCACAGAAGAGATTGAACTCGTCAACATATATGGTAGTTTCTTCATACAGTTCAGCCATTTCACTTATTTAAGAGTTGGAGGATTGAAGGGTGAACCCTTTAGACTTCCTAGGTACATCTCAGACTCTTGCATATTAATTTAAGTATTTAGACAGCTTGCTTACATCGCCAAAGATTATGGTGAGGACTCCGACACAAGCGGGATTTTTCCCATTCATTTAGGACATTATAGTTGTAGATCAGTTTCTGATGCATTGGACCTTGAACTTGAATTTAAAAGGTTCCATTTGAAGTCCTTTGTAAAAAGGGATAACTTCGACAGTAGGGGTTTCATTGCTCAGTACGTAAAGAAAGTTGTACCTGATCAGCATGTTCCCCAGCTGGAAGATTATTGGGAGGGTTGTCAGGATGAATTTGAAGTACGAAGAAGGAGTTGGTCTAGACTAACTTTGAAAAAAATTCAGGATATGAAGTTACCCATGGATACCTCCAGTGTCACTGATGATGATAAGGACACACTTGACTATGAGTTTATGAAACAGGTTCATGATGAACCTCTTCCAGAAATAGATTGGAGCAAGAAGATGGGCAACAGTGTTCAGACACGCACTTTCGGTGTAATCCGAAGGATAGAAAATTTGCTTAGGGGTCACCGTTTTCACCCAGCACGAGTTTCCAGCTCAAGAAGCAAAAGCGAGAAGAGGAGTGTTGCAAATAAAATTTCTATTGTGACTAACATTCCCATTTCTGATGTAGGGAAAGCACGGGGAAGGATTAAGGAGGAGAAACTTAACATCGGGGTTGAGCTTTCTGTTGTTGGTCGAGTTACCAGATCGAGATCCAAGAAGGGTTTCAAACCGCCGACTTCTCACCTCATTCTACATTTGGATCTAGAGGAAACACCGAGCAAGATGACATCACCTATTTCTGAAGCAGACAAGATTTCAATTGACATAGACACTATTCTTCAGGATTCAAGAACACTCGAGATCTAGTCTCATATAGACCATTCTATGCCTCCATCCTCAGCAAGGTTTCCAGCCATGCCTTCAAAAGAGCTAACCCTAGCACCAAAATGGTTAAATGATTCCATCACCAGGAAAAGGAATGTAGTCCCAATTTCAGTATCAATGGAGGACAAACGTAAATGTCTGGGAAGGTCTACAAAGCTCAAAAAGTTAAAAATAGAGGTAATAATTGACTTTTATGATAATACGAAGCATTGGACTGCGGATATTGCTAGACCTGAGCCTAACAAAGATGTTGCTATGGCTTTGGAGGTGGATTATGTTGTGGAATGAATAGATTTGGGAATCAGAACTAGACTCGTGGATGTTAAGCATTTGGAAACTTCCACCAAATGAATCATCTCCCGTACCTGGAAGGATGAGAGGGACAAGGCTGAGTTGAAACAAAGTTTAACACAAATGGCTCAATATATCCATGCTTTGTAGAATAGCCCCTTGCCATTATCTCAACATTCAGGTCCTTTTAGTCCAAAGTCACCAAGCAATCAAAAGTTCCTGGATGAAGTTCAATGAAACAGGATGATCGCCGAGGTTTTCTCAGAATGGCTTACCTCAATTATGTGCCAGGCAACTAATTACATAACCGACTTGATCCAGATTTTCAAGGAAGCCAATGAAATCACCAAGGCCTTGGATTCTTATTTGGTCTCATGGCAGAAGGAAAAGTCTAAATGGGTTGTGATTTCAAGGGAGATGCGGGATATTCAACGTTATGGGCTAATGAACTTTCTAGCTGAAAACCAAGTGTCAGGTTTTAATGAAGATGTCATGTTCATTTGCAAGGAGAGTATTGAGTGGCGCAATCAAATTATTGAGCAGGGCTGCAATGAGTCAGTCGGCCTACATGGCAAATTGACAGCCTTGAGGGTGACCATGCAGAGGGACTTACATTGTGTGGATGTTCAATTACTTAAGGAAGACAGTGAAACTCTGGAGGACACCACGGAGATGATTAACCAGTTCGGTAGCCACATCAGATAGATCAAGATAGAGAAATCCTTATCTGTGGAAGATTTTACAGGGATATCTAAGGTAGAATCAATGCTCACCATTTGCCTTGATCATCTGGATTCTCACAGAGATAAAGTGCAAATGGTGAAGAGGAAGAAGGACCTTTGGAAACAGAGCGTTATTCATATCAGTTTGTCGCACATAACAGTTATCCAGGAGTTTTCAAAAGTACACCAAGAGTGAAGCGCGGCCAAGGTGGTGATGGTGTCTGTTCAAGACATTAACCCGAGCGATCACACCGAAACAGAGCAGACTGCATGACTAGCACTGCTGGCAGTTGTTTGCTAGCAAGCCTAGTTATTTTCTTTAAAATTCGGTTATTGCTATTAAGGTTGACTTTCACTAACTCTTATGAGTTAATTTTACTTTGGTTTAAAGGACTATTGGGTCTGGTGACCTATAAGTATTGGATGTAATAATTCTGAAAGGGTTCACTAAGTTTTTGAAAAAGATTATCTTTGAGACTAGTTTAGTACATTTAGTATATGAAGAAAGTAAATGATCATCTGTGAATGTGAAATCTTATTAACAACTATTTTCAGTTTCAAATATGTGTGTTTGATTTTGAAGTTTGATTTCTGTGCGAGTCTATTTTTAGGAAGGAGTTGTTATACTTTCTATATGTGCAGAAAATTATTGGCTAAGTTCATCTTTAGAAGCTTTTTCATTTTGTTTTAGTGCTTGTATGAGGTCCGTCGGCTTTATATAAAAGGTTATATATGGATCAGTACTTGCATTCATTTTGTATCGACTGGTGTATGCAATTGCCTTTAAGTTCTTTCTGGTGAAAATAATTCTATTGATTGTATGTAATTTGGAGCCGAATGAATATTTACTAGAGGGAGCTATACCTAAATTCAGAGGTTAATCAATTTAATGATTTTCCAACTATTTGGTAGGAGAATTTTTTTGCTTTCCTGTGTTTCATAGTGCCTTAATTTCACTAAATAAGGAAGGACAAATCTATTTACCAACACCTACAAAATCCTATCTCAGTTTTCCAAGATTCCCTACAGTTTTATTAGGGAAGCATTTTTTCAGTTGGCGAAAAAATCGTCAATCGCATTCAATCAAATGTTTTTGCGTGGCCAATTTCTCGTTATCCTCATCGTGATCATGAACTGTCAGTTATAATATGTCTACTTAGGCATTATTACCCTATATATATGCATTCTCCTATTCCCCCCCCCCCACACTCGGTCGAATGCTCGGGGTCATACCCTACGAGCGTTGTCCCTTGAACACCCCAAGTGCTAAAAATTGTCAAAATTTGACGGGCCCTAACTTAGAAATCATGGCACCTTCGACCAATCCATTTGAACCTACGAGGCCATGAGAGGAGTCCCTACAAATTCCTATCTTGGTTTTTCAATATTCCCTACGGTTTTATTAGGGCAACATTTTTTCAGTTGGCAAAAAAATCATCAATCTCATTCAATCAAATGTTGTCGCATGGCCAATTTCTCGTTCTACTCATCATGATCACAAATTGTCAATTATGATATGTCTATTTAGGCATTATTACCCTATGCATGTTCCTATTCCCCCCCCCCCACTCGATCGAACGCTTGGGGTCATACCCTACCGACATCGTTCGTTGAGCACCCTAAGTGCTAAAAATTGTCAAAACTTTGATGGGCCGTAACTCAGAATCTGTGGTACCTGTGAATAATCCATTTGAATCCAAGGGTCCATGAGAGGGGTCCCTACAAAATCCTATCTTGGTTTTTTAATATTCTCTATTTTTTTATTAGGGCAGCATTTTTTCATTTGGCAAAACAATCGTCACTCATTCAATCAAATGTTGTCGCATGGCCAATTTCTCATTATGTTCATCGTGATCACGAACCGTCAGTTCTGACATGTATAGTTAGGCATTATTACCCTATTCATGCTCCTATTTCCCCCCCTTCCACTCAGTCAAATGCTCGGGGTCATACCCTACGGGCGTCATCCCTTGAGCACCCTAAGTGCTAAAAATTGTCAAACTTTGATGGGCCCTAACTCGGAATCCCTAGCACCTGTGAACAATTCATTTGAACCTACAAGTCCATGAGAGGGGTCCCTACAAAATTATATCTCTTTTTTTAAGATTCCCTACAGTTTTATTAGGGCAACATTTTTTCAGTTGGCAAAAAAATCGTCACTCTCATTCAATCAAATGTTGTCATGTGCCCAATTTATCCTTCTTCTCGTCATGATCACGAACTGTTAGTTCTAACATGTCCAGTTAGGTATTATTACCCTATACATGCCCCTATTTCTTCCCCCCCCCCCTCACTCATTCGAATGCTCAGGGTCATACCCTACTAGCGTCGTCCCTTGAGCACCCTAAGTGCTAAAAATTGTCAAACTTTGATGGGCCCTAACTCAAAATCTGTGGCACTTCCAAATGATCTATTTGAACCTAAGGGGCCATGAGAGGGGTCCCTAAAGAATCCTATCTCAGTTTTTCAAGATCTTTTATGGTTTTATTAGGGTATCATTTTTTCAGTTGGCGAAAAAATCGTCAGTCTCATTCAATCAAATGTTGTCGCATGGCCAATTTCTCGTTCTTCTCATCGTGATCACAAACCATTGGTTCCAACATGTCCAATTAGGCATTATTACCCTATGCATGCTCCTATTCTTTCCCCCCCACTCAGTTGAACACTTGGGGTCATACCCTACCGACATCGTCCCTTGAGCACCCTAAGTGCTAAAAATTATCAAACTTTGATGGGCCCTAACTTGGAATCTGTGGCACCTGCAAGTGATCCGTTTGAACCTACGGGGAGACGAGAGGGGTCCCTACAAAATTCTATCTTAGTTTTTCAATTTTCCCTACAATTTTATTAAGGCAACATTTTTTCAATTGGCAAAAAATCTGTTAGTCTCATTCTATGAAAAAATATAGATAAACAGGCATTACACTGTAGACACATAATGATCATCAATATTTCCATGCATTGTATACACATAATTACCATTACACTTACATGTGACATCCATGAATGAATATGCAAACATGATTTTTCATCATTATCAATACAACTACACCAGTGTACTCATGTACAGATACATTGTATATCATCAATATAACTAAACTAGTTTGCTCATGGACATCGTATATCATCATAACAAAGTTACATCAATTCACATCCATATACAAACACAACATCCCACTTCATCTGCATCAAACATCCTCATGTCCTAAGAGAAAAGCTTATGTAGAGCAATGGCTACATATAAATGAAGACCAAAATAAGCAACCTTTTTATGCGGAATGAATGTGCTACAAGAAACAAATTATAACACTTATTACAAATTATTTTTTCAAATTATAAATACATCATTTGAAACATTTTTAAGATGTACAAGATTGTATAATTACAAAACTTACCAGTTTTTTTGCGAAGTCTACAAGCATAACTTTGAAGAAAGATGTATGTTGATTAAAGCCCTTCTCACTACATTTCTATGCATGGTCGAAGACGATGGTAGATATTGTCATTTCTAAATTGCAATACATTCACTTGACATAGTGTGTGAAAGTTTTGCGATAATTATATCATCAAAAATTGTCAAATAGTATTTTCTAATAACAAAAATTATAAAGATCATCAAATGCATGATAATAAGTCATGTTGCAAAAATACGTCCCTTCGACCAAAACTGTGTTGCCAAAAAAAATGTTCATCAATAGACCGCATTTTGAACACATCCTTGATATACATGTAACAAACTTGAACATTAAGGTTTTATGATCATTGTTTGAAATGAAATGCATGATAAAAAAATTAAGGCACCATTAAAGACCTACTACTTAAGTATGCCTGAAGGGTCATCTCTTTTCTTAAGAGTATCTAGTATTGCTTCATGATCAACAATAGTCATTGTCCATAGGTCTTTGGTCTTCAGTTTTTCTTGATGCTTCAACAACTTGGCATTTGTAGCTATAATAAGGTGTGAATACATGAGACTGGTTTTGTGTCTCTCATAGTCTTCAAATGCGGGTATGTCATTCTTTCTAATCATGTATGTTTGCAACCAATTTCTTACAACAAAAACTGTACCTGTAGGATATGTGAACCCATCATCATATGTCACTAGTTATGTTAGCTTCTATTTTCCCTATACACATCGTGCCAACCAATATTCTGATCTCTCTTCATTCCTTTGCGGTGCAACAACTACAAAAACATGTCCTAGTTGTACAAGATCTGATAGACAGTCATACTCAAGTGAACTTTTTATGTCATCATTTGATAAGGATATTGTTAAAGATAAAGGAGTTAGATATTGTGGAACCCACGTATCAACCCACTCACTTGACTCGTACTGATCCCAATCACACTGAACACAACTCTGACAAAAATAAGACAATTCTCATGTCATAATGGTCCATGTACTTGCATCTGAGATGAGAAATGAATGCATCTTTGAAGAATCTTTAATTGTTTGACAATCCAATTTTTATCCCACTGTGCCCTCCTCAACCAACCAAAAGAATCTAGTCACTATTGAATCAAGAGTACCTCCATGTGACAATATTGAACTATACCAATCAACAATAGAATGTGCATCAAATAAATTTGCACCTAAAATCCTCAATTGCTCCTTAACTAGAGCTCTCTTCAAACATGCACCTACTCCATCATGCTCCCCCTTCCCATGCCTTGCCTAAAAAAAACACCAAATATGAGGTATACGCCTCTCTACATGCAATCTACTCAACCAATAAAACATGCAAGCATTCTTGAATTGCCCCATATAGTTATCTGACCATATGAGATGTCAAACAATTGCAATATCTTTCTCATGCAAGAACTCAAAAAAATTCTCGAAAGAATGTTGCACATTCTCGGAGGAGTGTGATCTATTATCACCCATATAAAAATGATACTCCCTGATTATCTTTTTGTCCTCTTTTGTACTATTAGGAGCATTTCTATATGTAATATGAACAAAAATAGCAATCTGGATTGAATTGTAGTACTAAGACTATACCTCATTATGTGGTTGCAATGTATAGTTCTCTGCAAAATCAATCACTGATACAATAGTGCCAATTGGGAAAGAGTCCTTACACATCCTGAACTGTTGATCCAACCACTAAGACCTATGGGTGTTCCTTTCATACTTGTAGAAAATATTTTCCTTAAAATCCAAAATAAAATCAACAACACTCACTTCTCTTGAGACAAATTCACATCTAGAACCTTCACCTCCAATATTCAAAGTATATTTCACTGTCTCATGTCTTTTTTTTTCAACATAATTCTTTCCAAACTCGTGTTCACTGCCCTCATGAAAACATGAAACAAACTTTGACAACTCACCACATTGTGAGCACTTCTCATTCAAACAATCATTTCCATAAAAATAGCAGCCATCATCTCTAGGGCATAAAAATAGATCTTGCAAGTCTCTTGATGATCTCAGAAATAGCATTGCACCACACTTCTGCAACATCTCATTAGTATGCATCATAGAACGAATATGGCATAAAAGTTCATGGTAAATTGAAAACTCCAGATGGTACTTGTAACATCAAGTATTATGAATCTAAAGAGGTGCATAATAAAATGGCTTCAAAGATTCAAAGGCCCTTTGTGATATTTGCAAAGTTGGATGTACTTCACAAAAATAATTGTACAACATTGTTTGGCTTGATTCCAAGAAATGTTTGGGATGCGATGTGCAGTCTCGATTGTTAATTCTTAATTTCAAATCGTCCTTTACATTGGGTGATACTCTAGAATTAGAGTGCCAAAAATGTTGAATCTCCTCCTTCACATTGCCAGTCAACTTTCTATCAACATGTGGAAGCATACCACCAAAAGCCCATGTATCATGTTGAAGTGGATCATCAAGTCTTTGTCTTTGTACAAGTGCTCTATCCAAAGTTTTATGGTTTATGTTCAAATCAACACAAGTTTGTCTTATTTGACGAACCTTCCTTAATTGATGGCTTACTAAGGAGGTCGTAGTCACTCTTCAAGCAGCTCTCTTATCTCTTTCCTTGGTATTATTTTTAATAGAATTGAGAGCATCAAATAGATTTTTGGCAATAATAGAATTTCTCTCCATCTTCTTGTTCATACGAATCTTCAATTTATTTAGCAATGGTCTCTTCTTTATCATCTTTATCAATTGAACAAAAAGTTAGCTTTGCTCGATCAATGTCTTATTGCTAAAATTTTGGTCGAAAATTTTTGTATCCCACAATCGAATGATTCTTGTTGACCTCTTGCCTTCAAGATACGCAATAATATTCTCATCAATTTCAAGTAACCATTTTGGGGTTCTTGAAGGTATTGGATTTGGAATTTGTCTTTCATCCATGAGAGGGTCTTCATTTCTAAAATAATTAGGTGTTACATATTGTTCACTCGGCTGAGCAATTCCACCTTCAATGTCAAAGTTTTCCACATTTTCACCTCCAATGTCAAAATTTTCCACTTGTTCACCTCCTATGTCAAAATTTTCTACATTTTCACCTCCAATGTCAAACAAATTCATGTTTACACCAAAATTATGGACACCTTCATTGTCAACTCCCAAATTTTCACTTTCCATTCTCACGTCATGTTGAGCATTTTCATTATCACTTTCAACATTTTCGAAAAGTTCAACATTTTGACTTTCAAAATCTACATTTTCATTTTCAATAACTTGTTCAACATTTTCAAATTCAATTTCCTCTTCACTTGAAGTAAAATTAGCAATATTTAACATACCTTGTCTTCTCCTCCTATGACCTTCTCTATATCTTTCTCTATACACTTCAATTTGGTCATTTGAAAACTTTTTTTTGCATTTAGACTTTCAACGACTACTACTCCCCATTTACCTCCACAAAGATGCTCCTAAATGATTGACAATGTAAGATTTGACTTTAAGAATCTCTCAAAAGCAAAAATTTATCTCAACCTGTCTAAAAACTCGTGATTGTCGACAGAAACCAGAATGTGAAGAATGTGGGCCTTTGGAATCCATAAAATGGTCCACAAGGCTCTTTTTTATTTACAAAAATCGGATATCTGATTATATCAGATATCCAATTTTAATGCATAAATTTGGGGTCCCAGAAATAATTCTCGTTGCCAATTTTTTTTTACTATTGCCACATTAATGGCAATGGCAAAAATTGGATATTTGATTATATCAGATATCCGATTGCAGTACTCATATTTTAGAGAGAGAGAGATTAGGGGAGAGGGGGAGAGAGAGAGATTAGGGGACATAGATTAGGGGAGAGAGAGAGAGAGAGAGGGAGACAGAGATTAGGGGAAAGGGGGAGAGAGAAATATTAGGGGAGGGGGAGAGAGAGAGAGATTAGGGGAGAGAGGGGGGGAGAAAGGAGGGGGAGAGAGATTAGAGGAGAGGGAGAGAGAGATTAGGGGAAAGGGGGACACCATATGACCCATAGCAACACTATATAGAGTCGTAAAGAGTCATATTATGTCCTAAGGGGTCATATGGTGTTTTAAAGGGGTCATATGATACAATATGATGCATAATAACATTGTATAGAGTTGTAAAGGTTCATATTGTGTCCTAAGGGGTCATATGGTGTCTTAAAAGGGTCATATGACACAATATGACCCATAACAACATAATTTGGTGTCGTAAGGGGTCATATGGTGTCCTAAGGGGTCGTAGCACACAATATGATCCCTTAGGACACCATAGGACTCATAATGACCCAATATGGTGTCATAAGGGGTCATATTTTGTCCTTAGGGGTCATATGGTATCCCATGACCCCTTATGACACCATACAACCCCTAACGACACTATATGGTGTCATAAGGGTTCATAAGGGGTCATATGACCCATAACGACACTGTATAGAGTCGTAAAGGGTCATATTGTGTCCTAAGGGGTCATATGGTGTCTGAAAGGGTTATATGACACAATATGACCCATAATGACACAATTTGGTATCATAAGAGGTCATATGGTGTCCTAAGGGGTCGTATGACATAATATGACCCCTTAGGATGCCATAGGACCCATAACTACCCAATATGGTGTCATAAGGGGTCATATGTTGTCCTGAGGGGTCATATGGTATCCCATGACCCCTTAGGACACCATACGACCCCTAACGACACCATATGGTGTCATAAGGGGTCATATGACCCATAACGACACCGTATAAAGTCGTAAAGGAACATATTATGTCCTAAGGGGTCATATGGTGTCTTAAAGGAGTCATATGACATAATATGACCCATAACAACACAATTTGGTGCCATAGGGGGTCATATGGTGTCTTAAGGGGTCGTAGGACACAATATGACCCCTTAGGACACCATAGGACCCATAACGACCCAATATGGTGTCTTAAGGGTCATATGTTGTCCTCAAGGGTCCTATGTTATCCCATGACCCCTTAGGACACCATATGACCCCTAACGACACCATATAGTGTCATAAGGGGTCATAGTGTGTCATAAGGTGGCAAGATGAACCATTATTACAATATGAAAAGAAATGCCAATATTGCTTACAAAATATTGACACCTAAGGGGTCATATGGTGTCTTAAAGGGTCATAGGACACAATATGACCCCTTCCCCCTCCCTCTCTCTATCTCTCTCTCCCTTCCCCCTCCCTCTCTCTCCCCCCTCCCCCTCTCCCCTAATCTCTCTCTCTTCCTTCCTCCTCCCTCTCTCTCTCTCTCTCTCTCTCTCTCTCTCTCTCTCTCTCTCTCTCTCCTAATCTCTCTATATTCCCCCTCTCTCTCTCTCCCTCTCCCCTAATCTCTCTCTCTCTCTCTCCCACCCTCCCCCCCCCCCTCTCTCACCCTCCCCCTCTCTCTCTCTCTCTCTCTCTCTCTCTCTCTCTCTCTCTCTCTCTCTCTCTCTCTCTCTCTCTCTCTCTCTCGCGTAATCTCTCTATCTCTCTCTCTCCCTATTTCCCCCTCTCCCTCTCCCTAATATCATATACTAATTTATTTATAAATTAATATATTGTATATTAATATATTATATATTAATAAACAATAGATTAATTATGTGCAAATTTAGTTATTGAATTTACTTATTAAAATTGGATATCCGATTCTATCAAATATGTGATTTTTGTTGTACAAATTTCAAATTTGAAATTTTGGCTCGGGTTTGCTTTGGGATTTGGCTTGGAAGTGACAAGCCTAGAAAGTCAACTGAAGAAACGTGTTTTTTAGTATTCCTTGATTTTCCAGTCTTTACACTAGTGGTTGACGACTCTTTTTATAGCTAAAAATGATAAAAAGAAAAGGGTTTTTTAAGGAAGTTCTCAGCTTTCCAACAATATAAGGCTTTTCTTATTTTGAATGTAATAAATAATTATTATTTATTTTCTAATTGAGTTCTAACAAAAAGTCCTGATTGATATCTAGACTAATTGAAAAACACTCATAACTTTCAAACAGTATAAAAATTTTTGAATCCAAAATATGCGTCACATCCTATGCTTTGTCTAATATAGGGAAAAATTGAAAAAAAAAAATGAATTTCATTAGGTTTTGACCAAAAAAAGGTGGTCAGATGTAGGAGTTCCTGAATTTCTAAAAAGTTGTAGTAAAAAATTCATAAATAATTATTTACTTTATTAAAAATTATAAAAAATATGTGTCACATTCGAACATGACTCTAATGCTTATATTATAAATATTATAAAAAAAATTATGATTTGTTGTGATTAGGGTGGTCAGACATACGCCTACTTCTTATCTTTTTCCTGAAATTTTAGTACCACTACATTCAAATTTGAAATTTTCATCAAATAGGATTTTTTTTCCAAAAAACAACTAGTACCTTAGAAACTAAATTCAATTTTCTATAGATTCTCTTCTTACATATTTTAAGAATAATATTCACAACTTATTCAAATTTTCATGTCAAGTTGCATAACTCTGATTTTCTAAAATTTCATTGCCACTTAAGGGCTTGTTTTGGCACACCATGATCCTGCACATCGTCCATGGTACTTGCCCAAGGCACCACTAAAGTGGTTTTTATCATTGGATGAATTTATTTCTCTTTACTTTTCTTTTACTTTTCAAAAAGAAAATTGTTAGGTTTTTTTTTTTTTTTAATGGTATTTTTTATTTTTTTGTATTTTTTATTATGTGTAGGGGAAAAAGCGAGACTAGGTTAACATGCCCTAATCCTACCTTTTGACACACATTACGGAATACGAAAGAGCCTAGAGATATCGCACAATTGGCTACTTCTTTTTGTGAAAGAGAGAGCCATGGGATATCTATTAGGATTTCTATTCCCTTGTTGAAATTGAAAGATAAAATGATGCAAGTTCAATCCCTAACCTCAAAATGCAAGTAGGAACTAATGACAAGATTGCAGAATTGAACTTAAATGATGGAAAGCTGTAAACACAAGGATAAGACAAGAATGAAAATGCGTACCCGGAGTTAAAATCTGACTGAAAATGTTCGGGACGGGGGCGCGGGCGCCACTGTCCTGATTCTGCCCCTGAAACTGCTCCGGAAACTGTTGTTTTTGCACTTTGGAAAAAGCTGTCAAAAATGCTAAAAATGCTGTCGGACCAGGGCGCCCAGCGCCCCTGTCCCAGGGACCAGGGCGCCCAGTAGGGACCAGGGTGCCCAGAAGGGACCAGGGCGCCCAGCGCCCCTGTCCTGGCAGGACCAGGGCGCCCCACGCCCCTGTCGTGGTCTTTTTCTCTGAAATTTGGTGGGAAGGTCGGTCTCAGTCTGCTTCTCCCGGATCTGCAACCTGCGGCGTCGTCCGAGTCCCGAAACCTGCACTTATATCTGAAAAGGTGTTTTGGGCGGCTATATAGGGTTTTGCCTTAGTCAAACCCCTGCTTTGGTGATTTCCACCTCCACGAATAGCCAAGTTGTTTGTAAAATGTATTGTGTGTGCAGACCTAGTGTGTGTGCAAGGTCCAAAAATGCAAGAAAGAAAACTAGAGCAACCTAGAAAGTAAACCCTAATTGCTTGTAAATGATAATGTAAATGCTCTAAATCAAGATGCAATGTGATCTAAAGCATGAATAAATGATGTATTGAAGCTTATGCCAAGACATGAAAATAATATGAAATCATACCCAACCCTCAAGGGAGGAGTACAAGCCAATCTTCAGTCGGTAATCTCCTATTGTTCTTCAATGTCTTCCAAGCCCTAAGTGAAGGAATGAAATTGATAGATGCTTGATAGAAGGATGTTGAATGTTGTTGAAGTCTTCAAAGATCTGCTCTTTCGCTGCATATGAGGTCTCGGAAATCAGAAATCGGATCCTTTCCAATGAGGAAAGAGAGCTTTTATGTATGAAACCCTAGGTTGTAAATTCGTATTTTGGCCGACCTAGAGATTGAATGTCCCGCCAATTTCTTGGGGTTAAGCTTTATTTTATGATTGGATTGTGCTCCCAAAATTTCGGGAAAAATGTCCGGGACCATGTTGCACGGGCGCCATGGTCCTGACAACTTTTCACCAAATTTTCAGGGCCGTCAGATATGATGATTTTAGAGAGAATCCCGAAGTTACAGGTGATTTCGAGATGTTTTGACCCCCAAAATCAAGCCCCCAAGTTCAAAATAGGACCTAATTAGGGTTTTTGATTAAATGATGTATTGGAAGAATAAAATGAAAGGGGCACACTTTAATGAAAGGGCCCAACTTTATGATATGGGAGATGATAAAATAGGACCCTAGACCTAATTAATTTAATTAATTAAGTGCTAAAGGGGAAATGCAATGCAAAATGCAAAATGCGCCAAGGCGGGTGCTAAACTAGGTGTGAAATTGTACCACTCTAGCAAGTGCGTACAATTTACAACGCTACATTATGATAGTTTGAAAAACTATGTATAAAACCTGCGAAGGTGCATTCTATTGATATGAGATATTCCAAAGGTTCTCCTTTTGGTGTTAAAAGTTGATATACACCTAATCCATATGTTGTTGTGATGATGTAAGGGTCAAACCAATTTGGTTCAAATTTCCCCTCCTTTTCTCTATCTTGCTAATTCTTAGGATTCTCTCTGAGCACTCAGTTACCCATCTCAAATGTGTGAGGCTTCACCTTGTGGTTATAGCTACAACTCATATGCTATCAATATGCCTTAAGATAATTAGAAATAGTTTGTCTATGCTCATCCAATAGTTCTAAATCTTGTAAGCGAGAGACCCTATAGTCTTCATCACTAATGATTTTTTGCAAAGAAACTCGTAAAGATGGTAACTCTCCCTTGATAGAAAAGATAGCTTCAAAACCATAGACAATTAAGGAGTGTCTCTTGTAGGTGTGTGAATACTTATAGAATAAGCCCAAAGTGCGAGGTTGAGTTGAATATTCTAGTTACGACTAGCATCATTGATGTCTTTTTAAGGATTTTTAGAATAGTTTTATTGGAAGCCTCATCTTGGCCATTAATTTGGGGGTACTATGGAGTGGAAAAGTGATGATGGATATGGAATTAATCACAAATCTCATGAGCATCTTGATTCTTGAAAGGACGCCCATTGTCTGTGATGATGGAAAAGGGAATACCGTATTTGCAAACGATGTAATCTTGTAACTTGGGGGAGAGGAATGGCCTCAATCCACTTTGTGAAATACTCTATGGTTTTAATGATGAATTTGTGTAATTTGGAAGAGGGGAGATGAATCTCTCCTAAGAGTGCCCCCAGTGTCATCTATGTAGCTGATATGTAGAATAATAGAGGTTTTCCTTGAATATGTCGCATTAAAACTGGTAGATTTGAAAGATAGTCTTTGAGTATCTAAAAGGCCTCTTGACACTTATCATTCCACTTGAATTTGACATTTTGGTGTAGTAGATGTTGAAAAGGATGACATTTATTGTGAGTTTTGTGATAAATCTGCATATTGATTGAAGTCTTCCTTGTAGAGACTGAAGTTGGCTAATATTCTTTGGCGGTGGCATCTCTAATATAGCTCTGACTTTCATTGGATCTAATTCAATTCCTCTTTGTGAGACAATGTATCCAAGGAGTTTCTCGAAGGTCACCCCAAAGACACTTCTTGGGATTTAATCTGACCTTGTACTTTTTCAAACATTCAAAACCCACTACTAAAATGTCCAAATATGTTTCCCTTGTAGGTGATTTTCCCAAAAGGTCATCAACATAGTTTTCCACAGTGACCTGTATGAGATCATGAAAAATAGTTGTAATTTCTCTTTGATATGTTGCACTTGCATTCTTTAATCCAAAGGGCATGGCGTTCCCACAAAAGGTACCCCAAGGACAGGTAAATGTTGTTTCATGTTGATCTTTAGGTGCTATTTTTATTTGATTATACCCATAGAATCCACCCATTAAAGATAGCATTGCATGACCAAATATGAGATCTACTATTAGATCAATGTTTGACAATGGAAAATCATCTTTAGGACAATACTTATTGATGTCTCTGAAGTTTGTACATACTCTAATGTTGCGATTTGGTTTTCTAACAGGTACAAGATTAGAAATTCACTCAGGGTAGTCAATCATTTTGATGAAGCCAATGTCCAATAATTTCTCAAGTTGCACTTTGACTAACAACACCACCCACAGATGCATGTTTCTTGGTTTTTGTTTTACTGGTTTAGCTCCTGGAGTAACTATCAAATGGTGCATAACTAGATCAGGATCCAATCTAGGCATATCAACATATGACCATGCAAAGTTAATTTGTCATTCTGTGAAGAAACTTGTGAACTTTGGCCTTTCTTTTGTTGTCAAAGATTGTGCCAAGAAGATTTTATGTGGTATCGCCTCTATGCTAATATTTGTCTTGATAGTCTCCTCAACCAACATTGATGGTTTTTCTTCATATTATGTCATGAGGAGAATGTCAAACCTTCCATCCTCAGGCACCTCAAGGAGGTTTTCACCATTTGATGCATCCTTTTTTTTTACTTTTCTGGGGTCAGACAGTACCACAATGTGTTTTTCACCATAAGACCCATTGTTTGTTTTTATTTTAATACTTTTGCAACTGGAAGGTTTGGCACCCTCTCCAAAATATGTCATGCTATCGATTTTATGATGTGTCCTGGTTTATGGTCCCCAAGTGGGAGAGCATCTCATATGCCAAGGTAATCAATGAAAGCATCATCATTTTCAAATGTGTCAAGTTGTAGAGGTCCTTGTTGGTCCTAGTCAATGAGTTGTGGATAAATAAGGGGAAGGCCATTGGTGTGTTCAAAGTTAGTGAGGGTGAGGGTAAAGACACGGGAGTCTTCAAGGATTTCAATCCAATCATCGAGGTCATCATTAGTACTCTCCTCATCGTTCTTGATCATAAATGAATCCAAATTGATGTCACTAGTGGGACACTCAGCAACGGAAGTCTTAACTCTTCTTAGTTTTGACCTAGAGCCTAGAGACGTGGAGGCTTTGGGATCCCAAAATGTTTTTATCCATGCTTCTCCATTATTTTTTTGTTTGTGGGATGTAGAATCTAAGGATGTTGTTTGACCAACTCTGAATTGCTTTCTAAACTTTTCTTCTTCGGTAAGTTCACCTAATTCTATGAATGTTTTGGTGAGCTCATAGTCACTAGAGGACTTATTTGAACCCCATTCCCATTCATTAGAGTTTGTGGAATAGTGTTTTTTTTTGTAGACATTGAAGCTTAACTATCATAGGTTCAAGGTTCAATAGAATGGTTGAAGAAATCATGGGAAGAGATAGACATTACTTCTTTCAAGTCATGAGGCACAAAGTGGAACAAGACTACCTCATGGTTTTGATGTGTCACAAATTCTAGAGGAGGATCCTAATCAAGTGAATCAAACAAATACAAATCCTAGAGGACATAATGGTGGTAATAGGAGAGAACATTTTGTGTCTGAGTCACCTTCATCCTTATTTTAAAACCAGAAGTGACCAACACTCATGCTCAAAATAATTTTGCACAAAACTATCATGAACAACCCCACAGTTTCCCTCTTGCATGGAGGAGAAATACTCATACTCATGATAGCAACCAAGATCGAACTAACACATACAAAAACATACAAAATGGGATCCACGAGAGCTATGATGAAGACTTTCATCTAAAACCACAATCTGTTATATAGCGGACCAAAACAAATATGGCTTGGGTCATTCCCTCTCACAAGATGGGAGGCAGGCCTTCTAATAAATAATAGAAATTTCTCTTACACCCAAGGTCCAATGGAAAGAAAGGGGAGAGGATACTTTTGTGATCACCTTTAGGGTTCTAATATAAACACAAGCATATCAAAGGCATAAGACACTTCAAGAAAGGTTAATTAATCCTCAACAAACAAAGAAAAAGATCAATGAAAACATGTAAGCCTAATTAGCCTAGGAATTGAAATATGAAGACACACACTAAGATTAACCCTACAACAAATGATTAGTAGTTTTTGATAAATTACCCCCACCTACAAGCACACTTGTTAGGTGAATTTTAGAAAATCCAAATCAAAATGTGAAAAGAGGCCTTCGACAAAATGATTTTTTTTAGAAGATTCAAATTTCAAAGAATCTGCAAAGAAACATGACAAAAATCTACAAAACAAAAACCTATTAGGACCAAAAACACAAAAAACCTTCTGTAGATGCAACAGAAAGTAAAGACACAACAGAAATTTGTTAGGATAAAAAAATGCAAAAAAACCTTCTATAGATGTGACAAAAAATAAAAATGCAGCAGAAATCTACAAAACAGAAAACTATTAGGATCAAAAGCACTAAAAACCTTTTGCGGACATGATAGAAAATATAAACGCAAAAGAAATCTGCAAAAACAAAAAACTATTAGGATCAAAAGCACAAAAAACCTTCTGCAAATGCGATAGAAAATAAAAATGCAATAGAAATCTGTAAAATAAAAAAATGTAAGGATCAAAAGCACATAAACCTTCTGCGGATGCAACAGAAAATAAAAATACAAAAGAAATCTGCAAAATAGAAAACTATTAGAATCAAAAGCACAGAAAACCTTCTGTAGACGTGACAGAAAATAAAAACACAAAATAAATCTACAAAACAAAAAACTATAAGGATAAAAAATGCAGAAAACCTTCTACGAACACGACAAAAAATAAAAGTGCAATAGAAATCTACAAAACAAAAACTGTTAGGATAAAAAAATATAGAAAACCTTCTGTGGACGCGATAGAAAATAAAAACGCAACAGAAAAATGTTAGGACCAAAAGCGCAGAAAGCCTTCAGTAGACGCGACAGAAAATGATGAAAAACATGACAGAAATGAAAATCATTGCAAATTTTAGATCTTTAAATTTGAAACACTAAAATGTTAGAAAATAGGGACTAGAGTCCCATCGGGTGTGTTTACCTAGGATTGCAAGCTATTAAAACCACCACAATATAGACCATTAGTTTGTGTATTCTGTTGGTGGTGTTTTGGGGTGTTGTTTGTGTTTGGTCTCAGTTTACTTTTTGTCTAGTTTTGGCTTATGTTTTTTGGTTGGTTTTGGTTTATTGTTATGTTTGTTGGTCTTAATCCTTGGTGTTCTCACTCCTCATGATACCCCTTTCTTCTACCGTCAAGCTATCATATAAGGGCTCAGCAACACTCACTCTTTATCTAATCATAACATTCTTATCATGTGGAGAAAATAATATTTAAAATTATTTTAATGTTTAAATTAGATAATTATTTAAGACTAATTATCATTAATAAATTCTTGAATGTGTAAATTTCATTAAAAATGATAATTTTTCATGTTTCATGTTCCATAAAATAACACAACATCACTGCTTATCTAACTCATAAAATTGTAATATTATATTTGAGAATCCTCTGAACTCTTAATGTATGGCAATTCTTGATAATTAAACATTGATATTAGTTGTAGAAAGTAAATAGAATGAATAAGGGATTTATCTTTAGTGAGTTCACAAAAATGAAAAATGAAAAATGAAAAAATATATAAGAAATATAAGAACTTACCTCAACGATGCCTTGGAAACTTATATTTATTTGCCCACGGATTTGTTTACTGAAGAATAGATGATCCAAAGATTAGAACAATGGGCTAACGAGCATGGGTCAATCCTCATGAATGAGTGGTATGACATCATTCCAAATACAACCATAGTAGAAGACACTCATGACAATCAAGCACTATCATAATCATCATATAATTATAACCATAAACTAAAGTTAGCACCTAACAAAATACCATCAAACCACCATAACAAATATGAATCTCACATATTTAACATAAGCATATTTAGATCATCAAATATGGATTCATCATCATAATAGTCCATAAATGTCATCATCCATATAAAACTAAATGTCAACTATAAACATGATATGTCTAACACCAATAATAAGACATCCAAATTATTTATAATGATAAAGAGGAAGCAATTACAAATATAACAGTATCAATGGTGGTGATTTGTACCCAACTTTTGCTCATAATTTCTTTTTAATAATTAGCACATTGAAAGATATATGCTATGTCCAAATTAGTGGTATGTTGGTAGTAAAGAAGGTCTCCATTATTAAAGAAAGTTATCCCACAAGATTTCCAAAATTGAATTCTCATATTTAGTTTAGAATGACAATTTGATACAACAACCACATTATACTTTAATTATGAAATTGATATTTTAATTATATTAAATAAAATTATGCAATTTCATTAAATTCAATAATGGTTAATCTATACCTCTATAAATTTAACTATATTCAAATTTTAAATTAATTTAATTTAATCAATAATAATATAATAGATATCAATAATATAATTTAATGAATATCATAAATATTTAGTATCAACATATGCAAATTTAATTATAACTATAACATATTTTGTTTTGAAAACATATTGTGCGTTAGTTATTTCGAAAACAACACATTTTTTTAATTAGCACATTCTAACATATATTATATATATTGCTATCAGCTAAACCATTGCACTTCCTTTTTGATGCAAGCACTAGTTACATAAATTTATATATAAAAAATTAATATTATTTGTTCAACATTGCAAGTTTCATGCACAAATAATGATGTGCATATAGATGAACGTTCCTATCCTATACACATACTAGTTGTTCCTGCTAAATATACAAATTAATGTCTCTTGCCTATATAAATTAATGTCTCTTGCCTATATAAATTAATGTCTCTTGCCTATAATCGATTCAGTTGCCGTTTTCTTCTATACTGGTTATGTAAACTAACATTTCTCCTTAAATAGATGTACGTTCTTATCCTATATACCTATTGGATTTGTAGCGTATTAAATATATATAAATTAATGCCTCTTGCCTCTTGCCTCTAGTCGCTTCCATTCCCATTTCTTTTATGCTTTTTGTGTAATATTACATTATTTCTGCAATATCCTTTCCTTACTATTCGGCATAATCTGTCTAGTTTTTCTTCCTTGTGGATTCAAGCTTCTCATTTCAAAGAGTATGATATTAAACTTATCATTCGTCACGTTTTGATTTCCCCAAATCTCATCACGTTACATAATCGTAGACGAAAAACAGAACCAATTTAAACTACGGACAAAGAGGATTGAGATTGACCAGTGCGTAAATGCAAGTTGCAGTAGGGCGTAAAGATAGCACCAACTCAGGCTTATCTCGAATACTCTACTGAGCAAACGCAAAAAAGGAATCAATCCGCAACGTTCCGTAATTACCACTATAATGTATTTTTCGATAAGTCAGGCGATCCGTTCATCCTATCCTATTTCATTTGACATGTTAAGTGCAGAAGCCTATAAATTCCCAATAGATCACAGAGTCTTCCATTACCAATCTCACACTTGAACAAAGAGTGTTAGTATAAGAGAGAGCCACAATGACAATGTCATCTGTAATACAGTATTCGTGTTTTGTGATGGTGGCAATGTTAAACATGTGGACGTGGTACGCAGCAGGGCAAGTGGCAGTGAAGAAGGGAAGATGGCAACTCCTGGTAGAGAAGGGTGGTGTCTCGGCCATGCACATGACCACCACATACAAAAACACGGTTGTTATGTTCGACAGGACAAACTTTGGCCCTTCACAGCTCATGTTGGACAAAGGGCGGTGCCGGGACAACCCACAGGACCAGGCCCTGACCCACGACTGCTGGGCTCACTCCATCGAATACAACATAGCCACCAACATAATCAGGCCGCTCATGGTATTCACCGATACCTGGTGCTCGTCTGGTGCGTTCGCAGCCAACGGGACACTCGTTCAAACGGGCGGATGGCGCGACGGAGGCACAGATATGCGCTACTTTGTTCCTTGCTCCGACGCCTCCTGCGACTGGGATAATTCTCAGCCTGTTAAGCTTCTCGCCAACCGCTGGTACGCCTCCAACCAGATCCTTCCCGACAACCGCATCATCGTGGTGGGAGGCACGGGCGTGTTTAACTACGAGTTCGTTCCCAGGAGGCCCGATGAGGGAACGTACAACCTGCCTTTCCTCATCCAAACCCGAACCAGTACCCAAGTAGAGAACAACCTGTATCCCTTCCTCCATCTCTCCTCCGATGGGAACCTCTTTATCTTCGCCAACAGGGACTCCATTCTCCTCGACTACAAGAACAACGTGGTGTTGAAAAAATTCCCCAGAATGCCGGGCGATGGCCCACGGAACTACCCTTCCACGGGCTCTTCCGTCATGCTGCCTCTATCTGCCTCCAATGGATTTAGCAAGGTGGAAATCCTCATCTGCGGTGGCTGCCCAGACAATGGTTTCGCCGCCGCTAAAGCCGGTAATTTCATTGCCGCCCTACGCAGCTGCGGAAGAATGGTCATCACGGACGCCAATCCTTCGTGGAACATGGAAGACATGCCCGGGCAAAGAACCATGTCCGACATGCTCATTCTCCCCAATGGCGAAATTCTAATCATAAACGGAGCAGCCAAAGGTGTGGCCGGGTGGGACATGGCCAACACACCAGTCTTCACGCCCTACCTCTACAGACATAGTCTACCGGCCGGGCAACAGCGTTTCTACGTTCTCGCGGCCACCGGCATCGCTAGAATGTACCACTCCACTGCCAACGTATTGCCCGACGGAAGAGTTATGGTGGGCGGCTCCAACCCACACTTCAATTACATTCTCACGGGAACGCAATTCCCGTCGGAGCTCCGTTTGGAAGCGTACAGCCCCTATTACTTGGATAAAACGTATGCCCCCCTTCGTCCTAAGATAACTGCTATGTCTCCGAGATCCAATATTGCCTACGGCGCCACCTTCAGAGTGACTTTCTCAGTTTCATCCGGTCTGACGAGTAACAGCAATGTAGTGTTCAATGTGTACGCTCCACCCTTCACGACTCACACCACATCCATGAGCCAGAGGATGCTCTCGCTTTCCGCTTCCAGACCGGTGCTCGTTTCGAAGTCCACCAATGTTTATTCTTCGACTGTAGAAGCTCCACCATCAGCTGTGGCAGCGCCTCCTGGATATTATATGCTCTTCGTTGTTAATGGCGGTGTACCCAGCATAGCTCGATGGGTTCATTTCTCCTAGTCCCCCCTGATCATCGCATAAATGTTTCCTCCGAATAAGGAATTTAATATCTTGCGATCCATATGCTTCTCTTGCATCTTTCATTATGTGACAACCCTGCAATTTGTCACTGTAAAATAAAATGTTCAAAAATAACCTGTGATGCAATTTGTCAACTTTGTGTAATGCTGTTGAAGATCTCGAAATCAAAACTACTTTTATTCAAACCTCTTAACTAATATTTGAACATCCATCTCGTATAAGGGTTCCAAGCTTTTAGAAAGCAAATAATGATTCTAAAATTAAAAGCAACACACATAAACCAACTTAAATATTTTTCTATTAAGATATTGATTATGGTGATAAAATATTGATTATGGTGATCAATAAAGATGAACAAATTAGTGTAGAATAAAAAGTGAGAGTTGTGTAGTGACAATTGAATAGTTACAACACATAAATTTATGGTGACAAATAAAGGATGAACAAATTAGTGTAGAATAAAAAGTGAGAGTTGTGTAGTGAAAATTGAATAGTTACAACACATAAACCAACTTAAATATTTTTCTATGAAGATATTGATTATGGTGACAAATAACGGATTAACAAATTAGTGTAGAATAAAAAGTGAGAGTTGTGTAGTGATAATTGAATGGTTAGAGTTAGATTAAAATATTGGATGTAATAAATAAAGCTCATTTAATTTTAAATTTGAAAATAGATGATTTTGATATTGTAATAAAAATTAGATGTTTCACGATTAGAAATTAATATTTTACATTTATGTTTCATTTTTAAAAAATCTATAAGGTTATCTTCTTTATCTAGATAAAGATCATGGATTTAGGATGATTTTGTATACAAATATTAATTTGATAATTATGTATATAAATATTTGATTTGACATTTGTGTTTCTTAACAATTTGATTCACTAATTCCTTGATGTTTGATTTTATTTTCTTTGTGGATTAACAATATTTAAGAATACCTTTAATGGGCTACCAAATTAGTAGGGTATATATTCTCCTAGTTTCACCCCCTAAAATTGTTTGTCTTATTGTCATGCAAATTATTGGTACTCAACAAGCAATTTGTGAAATTATCCTAGATAATGATGTTAAAACAAACGCTATTCTTTTTAATGTATCAACTCATTATTTTTATAAATTATTTTAAAAAAAGAGATCATAAAGCTACACAAATAGAAAAAAATCATTTTAGAGACTAAATGAACCTTTATCCTGAAATCGCAATTTAATCATGTTCATATGAAACTTAATACTACTGTAAATTATTAAGGTTGTGTTGCCCCCATATTTGGCATACCTAAAATTTGATCTTACAATTGGTCTCAGTGTTGAGTAAAGATCCAATAGGTGTTTATGTGTAAGCAGTGAGAACATGGTCCAAGGTCGTTGCCAGTCAAAATATGAAAAATGGATGAATTATGGAAATTACAAAGAATTGAGGAAAATAATTTGATAGAAAGGTTCAACGCATCATTTTGTGTCATGTGACTGATTTTTGCATGAACCCAGTTCACAGTTTGTCATATTTTAAACTTTCAAATTTTGGTGTCTGTCGCCTAGAAATGATTAAAATATCTCATTTTATGATTCTTCATGAGCATTAAATGATGTTTTTGGGTTTTTTCCCTACCATTGACACGTGTTTCAAATTTCAAGATCTAACTCCCTACAATTTGGAAGATATGGTCATTTTTCTCAAGCCTAAAAATTAAATTTAAAATATTTAAATTATTTCACAAATAAATAATTTAATATTTTAGATTATTTTTATATTGTGGTAATTTGAGGGAAAAAGTTGTCTAACATCATTTTCATCTCTCCTTTATTATCCTTTATGGTCGATGGTTTATGGAGGTCAAGGTCATAATCTTTGAAAGAAATGGTTAAAGATGCTCCATTTTCGAGCATTTTTTTACCCATAATCATAACCTTTGAGAAAAAAATGGTTAGGAATGCTCCATTTTTTAGCATTCTTAACCCATATTTATAACCTCTCACAAAAAGGTTAGGAATGCTCCAAAATGGAGCATCTCTAACCTTATTTCCTAACCTTGTGGGCCTACTTTGTCAAGAAGGTTAGAAATGCTCCGTTCTAGAGCATTCTTAACCTCCTCCATAAGAGTTTTTAAAAAGAAACTTCAAACAACAAGTTATGAACATTCATCAATGCATTGAAGAAGAGAGGGAGTTCGCCAGATGTTGAAGTTGCAGTTGCTCTGGAGACATGAAAGCGAATTACAGGAGCCTCTGAAAGAGATTTCATCTCACGATTGCAATAACGGCATAACACACATAATGTATTTGTTGAATGGACTTTTGAAACTTTCAAATGATTGCAGTTGGCAAGGGTAATGAACTCCTCTGCAACCTATGCCAGCATCCTCCCTGCCTGTCCTGAAATAGAAGCTCTGAATAGAGTATCGACATCCACCAAAGTATAATGAATATGTTTTATGCCCCAACCGACATGTTTACAAAGATATGGAAGCAAAGATAATACATGAGAAATGTTTGACAAAATGTCGTATGCTACTAATAATAGAAGCATAGACATGCCATAAAATATAGATATGTGTGTAAAATGTAGAAGGTGTGGATAAGATACGAACCATTCAATAGAATCCCTTAACAAACTATCTTCCCAGGGAATGATACATGTATATGACTGCAATATGTTCATCATGTTAAATATGACTCCAATCATAGAAAGAGAACGAGGAATGCAGTGAATTGCTTGACTAAATGCCTTAAAGAAATGTGGTCTCATTTAATACAATGATCGCAAGATATGCACAAAACCAATCACGATATTCAATAAAGCGTAGAGGATAGAGGAATTTTATTAACCACGGTGTTGCAACCACTTTGGTGGACTTATATGCATCATAGAGCATACTCACGGCAAGAAAGGCAGTACCAGTTTTAGTAGACGTTGAAGCAGATCCAATACCATAAGTTGATCTAGTTTAGGTACTGCCAGGAGTTTCTCACGTTACATACCCAAGGATAGGAGCAACTGAAAAAGGTAGGAGCACAGGGAACAATGGACTGCATGCAGAAAGTCAAGCATAATCAAAGCATGTGAAGTGTTTGACAAAAGGTTGCAGAATGCAGATTATGGAAGTATAGACGATGCATGTAAACTGTCTGACAGAATGCTTCAAAGAAACGTCGGCTTATGGAATGCAATTCGTAGGTCTACAGCCAAATTTCACCACCTCTACAAGCATCCTTTCAGATCATGTTAGAATGGGAGCTTCAAACCAAGGTGGCGACATTCATCAAATCTTAAAGAGGATTGAGGGATTTCATCGATGTTGTAGCTGCAATTGCTCTAGAAGATGTGACTATCAAACCGAAGAATATCGCCTACCATGAGGATTGATTACAGGAGGTATACGCTGCAATTGGCAAATGTAAAACCAACCATCATGTTGTTAATTCTTTGTAAGGTGGATATGCATGTCATAGATGTGGGAGGTGCATCAATACTGTACATGATAGTTGTTTGACAGAGTGCATAGACAAATCACAGAAGTATGGAGCAAGCAGACTGTTTGATCAAGCAAGTGCATGTAAATCATTAGACAAAATACCTTAAGAGATGTCATTTCAAGGAATGAGGTGAAAAGATTACAAGATATGCATAATGCAATTGGCGGGTGTAAAGCCAAATTCTAGAACCCTTTGCTAGCATCCTTCTTGTCGTGCCAAAATGTGAGGTTTTGGAACAAGTGAGAAAATTCTTGTATTTGAGTTCATCCCAAATGGAACTTTTATGATCAACTGCACAAATATAGCGATAATTATTCAACTCCATTGTCATGGTTATCTCGGGTGAACATTGCACTTCAGATTGCAATAGCTTTGCAGTACCTACACGTAGATGTTGATCCTCCTGTGTTGCACCACGATGTCAAATCTGCCAATGTTTTGCTTGTAGATGACAACCATGCCAAACTTGCAGATTTTGGCCTGCCAAAACTGTGCCATAGAGATAGTTGGGTTGCACCAACCCCAATTAAGGGTAGCTATGGTATTATTGGAGATGATAACAAACCAAAAAGCCATGCAATATTTTGAGACCCTTGCAGAGTGGAGTGAAGATTATAGATTGAACCAAGACATGCAAACTGTCATGATAATTATTGATCCAACACTTAAAGAAGAGAAGATTGATTTGGATGAATTGTAGTTAATAATAGGGATATTGAATGCCTGCCTGAATAAGAATGAAGAGTGCAGACCCTCAATGACACGTCTTGTTAGAACCTTATCTTATTAAACTTTAATTACAGCAAGATCATATGCAACAACTATGTGCTAAGATAGATGGACTCAAAACAAAGTGAGATCATTTATAAGGAGAGCTTGAGGCATTTAATCAGATGAGAGTAGCAGATATACAAGTACTTCAAAGGATGGATGCATTGACAATGGGGCACTGACAGAGACTATCAGGCGAGCAACAAGCTATGCCATAACAAGGCTAAAAATGCAAGTGCAGTTGATAGATGTAAGGCCAAATTCCACAACCTTTAAATGGAGATTCATCAAAGCATAAAGGTAGAGGGATTTTCTCAGGTGATGTCGTTGTAATTTCTCAGGAAGACTTGATTGCAAACCGTGGATATCGTGGAAGCTTAGATACGATAAGTGAACTATTTGACAAAATGTCTTGAGAACATGTCATCCCAAGAAATACAATGGTTTGAAGTTTGTTATGAAATAAAAAATGTATGAGTTTCCCTCGAAGCATAAAAAGATGTAGGATATAGGGTAGATTTTATAGGGTTATCCTCATCTATGTTGAAATACATGTAAAATGTGGAAGAAAAAATAAAGTATACAAAATATTCAACCAAGCTCATCAAATAAATTTGGTCTCAACAAATGCTACAAATGTATATTCACAAAGATGGGAGAGAGATTTTTGTTAGATATTATAGTTCCAATTTTCGCGGTCAATATGAATGAAAAACATCGAAGCATGGATGAGACACAAATTCAATTGGCAGGCAAAAGACTAAATTCCATAACCCACACCATCATTAATAACTTTTGAAACAAATGCAATTGGTAGGCGAAAGACTAAATTCCATAACCCGCACCATCATTTTCTCTTCTGTAGCAAAATTTTGCAATTTGCTTCAGTCATCATGCATGAATGTATGAAAGCATAGAGTACAAGACATGTGAGCTATTTGGCACAGTGCAGTGAAGGAAATACTTCTCATGGATCACAATGATTGTAGAGTGTATGCAACCGTCAAATCATAAGTGCTCGGTTTGATATGCATAGAAATGTCAAATCATAAAGACTTGAACAGTTTTAAAAAATGCCCCTTGGATGGTTGTGTCCTTCAATTAATTAAGATAGATTATAAAATTCATCACCGAGCTATTGTAGTTGAAACATATTGGGGTCACATTAATTGGTATTTTCATCGTATATGGTTTCATAGAGCTAGCGACATTGGTGATCACAGTTTAAGATCAAAGAGAATTTATGATTAATTCCCCTCCAGTACTATTACTAATGTTGGTGATACCTTGGTAAAGTCTCCTTCAGCGATTGTGCAAAATAGAATAATGTTGTATCAAAGGCTTTTTTTTTTTTTTTTTCAAGTGCTTTTGACTTGAGCTATGAACCAGTGAGATCACAAGGAGGACCTCATCTCTAAATCGAGGGCCAAGGCATCCTCTTTGAAGCACCCTACATAGCTTGAGAGTACAGCTATCAATTTCCTAGCCAACGAACAGAGAGTAATCGACCAACTAGCATCGAGGGGACCAACGGCCAAAGCAGACTTGTTGTCTGCCAAGTCAGCAGACCGGTGCAGTGAGAGACAAACAAACAATGGGGGTAGAGAGGGGCCAAGCTCCATGCATTGAACTCACGACCTCCACCGGGGGAGGCTCGTAGCACTACCGTTGCGCTATGGGGTGAACCCCGTATCAAAGGCTATATAGATACCAAAGTGAAAGAAAACTTTAAATGATAAGAAGTAATTTTGTTAAACAAGAATATATTATTGACACTGGAAAGGGAGCCTCATGTTGATGGAGAAGGTACATGCAACACATTTTATCATTAACATTACACAAATGATAACATCTCAAAGAAGAATTAGATATAAATGATAAATGATCAATGAGATTCATGATTTGGCAAATTTGTTATTGATCACTGCAATTTCTCTTGTGAAATTTAATAAAGGAAATGACCATGACAAGGAGTTCACAAGAGGAAATGATGACTAGTAGATGTAGTCAAATCTCTCATATCTGAAGACCAAACTGTTGATGAGAAAGTTACTCACAGATTATAAGAAGACATGGAATCCACCCTGGCAAAATTGACAATGAGTTATTTCTTCAATGTAATGGGTTTGAAATTCTTTTTGTAAAAAGTGACTTATGTCACTTATTGTAACCGGGGTTGGAAAGTTGACTTCTTTTGCGCATAAAAGTGTAAGTTATTAACTCATTGAAATTTACGCAGAAAAGAGTTAGTTATTAATTCATTGAAATTTACGCAGAAAAGAGTTAGTTATTAACCCAAGATTGAAGTTGGTTAAAAGGTAGTTATCTTACAAGCCTATAAATACAAGGCTTTTGCATTGTAAAAGGGAGACTCTTACAGAGGGGGAAAACTCTGCAGAATTTTGAAGAGGAAATAAATGAGAACTTTTAATGTTCATACCTTTGTACTAAGGGGTTTTTGAACTTGTATATTTTCAAAAAGAAAAATGAAGAATGCATTGAGTTATTGTTACTAATTTCTCGTATGTTGAATTAGTAATCCCTTTATGTATTGGTGAAACCTATTGATGGAACACATCATTTCATGGTATCTTGACTTGCATGTGCTAGTGCAACCTATCTCTTTGTGTGTTGAGGTTTATTGTACTTCTCTCATCATCATTGTATGACTAACCTATTTTTTGGTATAACCCCTTTTGTAATTGTCATCATTTATGGAATCCTACTTGGAATTCATATGTCTTCTAGTAGGGTTTATGTTATTAATCTTGTTTAAGTTCTATGTTTCCTCCTTTATGTACTTTTAGGTTAAATGTACACAAAAATCCTAAACACCCCTATCATACGAGGGAGCTGTCCCTCTCAAACACAGAGGAAGATTGTGATTTCACTCCAATTTCTCCAACTGTTGGAATGTTTGTCATTTCTCATCGAGCAAATAGGGTCTGTTTCAGATAAACTACCACAGTGACCAAATCTGTTTACCAACAGATTTTTGGTGACTCTGCTGGGGAGAGATATACCAGTGTTCTTTGTTCCTCAGAAATTGTAAGGTACCTTCTTCAGAATGAAGGTTGGTGACTCTATCTAAAAGATCGAATTTAGAATAATGGTTTGGTACAAAAGAAATTTGGAAAGTGACAGTGAAAGTGATGATGAAGATTATACATATAAAAAGAAGCAAGTTTCTGATGAGCCCATACAAGTTGACTTCTTGAAGATATTTTATGGTGGCATGCAGTTTACTCCTGATAAGATTCATCCCTCTTTATGTCAAGTGTTACAAGATATTGAAGAAAAGGATGGAAAAGAGATCGGTTTTCTTGCTTGTGATAATTTACCCAAGTCAACAATCAAGAAAGATGAAGACAAAAGTGATATTTCTCCTGAGCCAGTTGCTCAACACAATCAAAGTCTTGATAATCCTGAACAAGACAACTTCTTGAAAATTTTCTACATTAGAAAGAAGCTTGATCCTCATTAAATTAATTCTTCTCTACTCCAGACTCTGCAAAAGATTGAGGAAAAAGGTGGAAGAGAGAACCAAATTTTTGCTCGTGATTGTATTCTTGAATCAACAATGGATAATAATGCCTATTCTCCTCCACCTATTCCTCAATAAAATCAGATTCCTAATAATTTGATACCGATTGAGTTTTTGAAAAACTTCTATGGAAATAAACATCTTGATCCTGATAAGGCACACCCTTCGTTGCTTCAAAAGCTGCAAAAGGTTGAACAAAAAGTTGAGAATGAGAATAATTTTGTCATTGATATAAATTCCTACAAAAAAAGTAATGAAAGGAGTTCATTAGAATGTGTATATGCAGAAGAATATGAAGTCACATCTACCTATAAGGATACATGTAAAGAGAAAGATCTAAAGGTGAGTGAGATAGAGAATGAAGATTGCATTGAAAAATGCCATGAGCACTATGAAGATTGTCATAGCAAAGAAAAAGACTTCTATCAACTTGAAAACAAAGAGCTTGGAGATGATGAATCAAATTCTTTTCAGACATGCATGCAGCCGAAGCTTAAAGAAGATGATGAAGAAAGAGCATTTAAAGAACAATCTCGTATAGTCTTCATTCCAACTTGGTGTTTCAATTGTTCTGACAATGACTTTCTATGTGGAGAAGATATTCTCATTCATCCATCACTAACAGTTGAAGATCAAAACTTTTCCGAGGAAATCAAAGGTATGATACCTAGTGGACAAACTTGTACAGATATGACCAATGGAGAAGCAACCAAAAGTAAAATTTTGTAGACATAAATTCTTTATCTTCAAGAATGTAGACCTTTACTGAACTTCTAGATCAGCCTCGAGTGAAAGAAGATGAACCATCAAGCATTCACTCTTTATCATATTTGCCACCTGAGTATGAAGTTTTCAAATTTCATGAAGAGTGTGATGAAGAGGAATAATTGGGCCAAGAGAACACAAAAGGTAATGCAAATGTCTATGAGAGGGTTGAAGATGAAATCTATGTAGGTATATCATTAAATGTCCCTATCTTGATTGAATTACAATCTATGCCTTATGAATTATTCAAGGTTCATTGCAATCCTCCTTTTGAATATTTGGATCAAGAAGACATCCTTATTCAAGAGGATAGTGTTGGGAACTTTACCAAAAATGTAGAGATAAATGAGGTAATGGATGATCTAATGAAGGAAGCCCATGAAGTTAATTCTCATAATGTTTGTATTCCAAATTGGTGTTTGAAGACTTCAGACAATGACTTCTCCTATGGTAAAAGTGTGTACCTCAATCCTTTTTTTTCAAATGAGCGTATTTCTACAAGTGATTTTCAAGTTGATATTCATTTACATGATTCAATGGTTATGTTTACTAAATTTTTTTCACATCACAAATTATATGAAGGTTGTCCAATTCGTGGATTAATTTATTGCAAACCAGACTATCAAAAGGACCTTTAGATAGAGGATATGGGTGTGCTTGAGAATATTCCACAAATTGCCAATAATGTTCAAAGTGGTACCCAAATCTTTCAAGAGAGCTTGCAGATTTATGATGAGAGATGATTGTTTGGTTCATTGCTCAAAGATATTTCTCATCTTATACATGTTGATCTTGCCAACCTGCTGAGATTACAAGTGTCACATGGATGTACTCTACTTTTCCGCAAAGGTGCCTATTTCTCTCAGCCTGTGAATGGTTTTGTATGACAATCCTGGAGAAGTTTGAGGTAGGCTTTGCCTACCATGTACATATTTTAGTTAGAAGTTTTGTTTTGTTCATCCCATTTTTTTTTGTGTTTAGTTTATCCAGCTTTTCCCTATGTTGTTTCCTCTTTGACTCTGTTGACCAAGGAATAATGCACTAGCCTGCGAACCAGAGATTTTGGGTTCATCCTACATCCTTTGCAGTCCTTGTCCCTAGTTAGAGCTAGTTGTTGCCCCCATATTTGACATACCTAAAATTTTATCTTCAAATCAGTCTCAGTGTCAAGTAAAGATCCAATAGGTGTTTATGCATAAGCAATGAGCACGTGGTCCAAGGTCATTGCCAGTCAAAATATGAAAAATGGATGAATTATGGAAATAAAAAAGAAGTGAGGGAAATAATTTGATCGATAGGTTTTAGGAATCATTTTGTTTCATGTGACTAGTTTTCGAATGAACCCAGTTCAAAGTTTGTCATATTTTAAATTTTCAAATTTTGGTGTCTGTCACCTAGAAATGATTAAAATATCTCATTTTAGGATTTGTCATGGAGTGAATGATGTCGTTGGCTTTTTTCCCTACCATCAATGTGTGTTTCAAATTTCAGGATCTAACTCCCTACCGTTTGGAAGATATGGTCATTTTTTCTCAAGCCTGAACATTAAATTTAAAATATTTAAATTATTTCTCAAATAAATAATTTAATATTTTTTTATTATTTTTATATTGTGGTCATTTGAGGGAAAAAGTTGTCTAAACTTCATTTTCATCTCTCCTTTATTCTCCTCTATGGTCAATGGTTTTTGGAGGTCAAGGTCATAATCATTGAAAGAAATGGTTAAAGATGCTCCATTTTCGAGCATTTTTAACCAATAATCATGTTACCTTTGAGGAAAAAAATGGTTAGGAATGCCCCTTGGATGGTTGTTTCCTTTAATTGATTAAGATAGATTACAAAATTCACCATCGATCTATTGTAGTTGAAACATATTGGGGTCACATTAATTGGTATTTTCATCGTATATGGTTGTACAAAGCTAGCGACATTGGTGATCACAGTTTAAGAGAAAAGAGAATTTATGATTAATTCCCCTCCAATATTATTACTAATGTTGGTGATAACTTGGTTAAGTCTCCTTCAGTGATTGTGCAAAATAGAATAATGTTGTATCAAAGGCTATAAAGATTCCAAAGTGAGAGAAAATATTAAATGATAAGAAGTAATTTTGTTAAACAAGAATATATTACTGACACTAGAAAGGGAGCCTCATGTTGATGGAGAAGGTACATGCAACACATTTTATGATTAAAATTACACAAATGTTAACATCTCAAAGAAGAATTAGATATAAATGATAAATGATCAATGAGATTCATGATTTGGCAAATTTGTTAATGATCACTGCAATATCTCCTGTGAAAGTTATTAAAGGAAATGACCATGACAAGATCAACTTTTGCAAATTGCTTGGGAATACAAGGAGTTCACAAGAGGAAATGATGACTAGTAGATGTAGTCAAATCTCTCATATCTACAGACCAAATTGTTGATGAGAAAGTTACTCGCAGATTAGAAGAAGACATGAAATCCACCCCAGCAAAATCGACAACAAGTTATTTCTTCAATGTAATGGGTTTGAAATTCTTTTTGTAAAAAGTGACTTATGTCACTTATTGTAACCGAGGTTGGAAAGTTGACTTCTTCTGCACATAAAAGTGTAAGTTATTAACTCATTGAAATTTACACACACAAGAGTTAGTTATTAACCCAATATTGAAGTTGGTTACAAGGTATTTATCCTACAAGACTATAAATACAAGGCTTTTGCGTTGTAAAAGGGAGACTCTTACAGAGGGGGAAAAACTATGCAGAATTTTGTAGAGAAAATAAATGAGAACTTTTAATGTTCATACCTTTGTACTAAGGGGTTTTTGAACATGTATATTTTCAAAAAGAATAATGAAGAATGCATTGAGTTCATGTGTCTTGAATGTATTTATGAGTTGTTGTTACTAATTTCTCATATATTGAGTTAGTAATCCCTTTATGTATTGGTGAAACCTGTTGATGGAACACATCATTTCATGGTATCTTGACTTGCATGTGCTAGTGCAACCTATCTCTTTGTGTGTCGAGGTTTATTATACTGCTCTCATCATCATTTTATGACTAACCTATTTTGTGGTAACCCCTTTTGTAATTGTTATCATTTATGGAATCCTACTTGGTATTCGTATGTCTTCTAGTAGGGTTTCTGTTATTAATCTTGTTTATGTTCTATGTTTCCTCCTTTATGTACTTTCAGGTTAAAAGTACACAAAAATCCTAAACACCCCTATCATACGAGGGTGCTACCCCTCTCAAACACAGAGGAACATTGTGATTTCACTCCAATCTCTCCAACTGTTGGAACCTTTGTCACTTCTCATCAGGCAAACAGGGTCAGTTTCAGATAAATGATCACAGTGACAAAATCTGTTTACCAATAGATTTTTGGCGACTCTGCTGGGGAGTGAAATACCAGTGTTCTTTGTTCCTCAAAAAATGTAAGGTACCTACTTTAGAATGAAGGTTGGCAACTCTGTCTGAAAGATAGAATTTAGAATAATGGTTTGGTACAAAGGAAATTTGGAAAGTGACAGTGAAAGTGATGATGAAGATTATATATATAAAAAGAAGCAAGTTTCTGATGAGCCCATACAAGTTGACTTCTTGAAGAGCTTTAATGGTTGCGTGCAGTTTACTCCTGATAAGATTCATCCCTCTTTATGTCAAGTGTTAGAAGATATTGAAGAAAACGATGGAAAAGAGATTGGTTATCTTGCTTGTGATCATTTACCCAAAACAATCAAGAAAGATGAAGACAAAAGTGATCTTTCTCCTGAGCTAGTTGCTCAACACAATCAAAGTTTTGATAATCCTGAACAAGTCAACTTCTTGAAAAGTGTTTTCATTGGAAAGAAGCTTGATCCTCATAAAATTAATCCTTCTCTACTCCAGACTCTACAAAAGATTGAGGAAAAAGGTGGAAGAGAAAACCAAATTTTTCCTCGTGATTGTATTCTTGAATCAATAATAGATAATAATCCTCATTCTCCTCCACCTATTCCTCATCAAAATCAGATTCCTAATAATTTGAAACTGATCGAGTTTTTAAAAAAATTCTATGGAAATAAACATCTTGATCCTGATAAGGCGCACCCTTCTTTGCTTCACAAGCTGCAAAAGGTTGAACAAAAAGATGAGAATGAGAATAATTTTCTCATTGATATAAATTCCTACGAGAAAAGTAATAAAAGGAGTTCATTAGAATGTGTATATGCAAAAGAAGATGAAGTCACATCTATTTGTAAGGATACATGTCAAGAGAAAGATCTAAAGGTGAGTGAGATAGAGAATGAAGATTGCATTGAAAAATGTCATGAGCATTGTGAAGATTGTCAAAGCAAAGAAAAATACTTCTATCAACTTGAAAACAAAGAGCTTGGAGATGATGAATCAAATTCTTTTCAGACATGCATGCAGCCGAAGCTTGAAGAAGATGATGAAGAAAGAGCATATAAATAAGAATCTCCTATAGTCTTCATTCCAACTTGGTGTCTCAATTCTTCTAATGATGAATTTCTATGTGGATAAGGTATTCTCATTCATCCATCACTAACAATTGAAGATCAAAACTTTTTCAAGGAAATCAAAGGTATGATACCTAGGGGACCACCTTGTATAGATATGACCAATGGAGAAGCAGCCAAAAGTCAAATTTTGCATTCATATTCTTTATCTTCAAGAATGGAGACCTTTAGTAAACTTCTAGATCAGTCCTGAGTGAAAGAAGATGAACCATCAAGCATTCACTCTTTATCATATATGCTACCCGAGTATGAAGTTTTCAAAGTTCATGAAGAGTGTCATGAAGAGAAATCATTGGGACAAGAGAACACAAAAAGTAATGCAGATGTCTATGAAAGGGTTGAAGATGAAATCCATGTAGGTATATCAACAAATGTCCCTATCTTTATGGAATTACAATCTATGCCTTATCAATTATTCAAGGTTCAAAGCAATCCTCCTTTTGAATATTTGGATCAAGAAGACATCCTTATTCAAGAGGATAGTTTTGGGAACTATACCAAAAATGCAGAGATAAATGAGGTAATGGATGATCTAATAAAGGAATCCCATGAAGTTAATTCTCATAATGTTTTTATTCCATATTGGTGTTTGAAGGCTTCAAATGATGACTTCTGCTATCGTAAAAGTGTGTACCTCAATCATTTGTTTTTAGATGAGCGTATTTCTACGAGTGATTTTCAAGCTGATATTCATGAACATGATTCAATGGTTATGTCTACTCAAGTTTCTTCACATCACATATTATATGAAGGTTGTCCAATTTGTGGATTAATTTATTGCAAACCGGACTATCAAAGGGATCTTCAGATAGAGGATATGGGTATGCTTGAGAATATTCCATAAATTGCCAATAATATTCAAAGTGGTACCCAAATCTTTTAAGAGAGCCTGCAGATTTTTGATGAGATATGGTTGTTTGGTTCATTGCTCAAAGATATTTCTCATCTTATACATGTTGATCTTGCCAACCTGCTAAGATTACAAGTGTCACATGGATGTACGCTACTTTTCTGAAAAGGTGCCTATTTCTCTGAGCCTGTGAATGGTTTTGTATGACAATCGTAGAGAAGTTTGAGGTGGGCTTTGCCTACCATGTACATATTTTAGTTAGAAGTTTTGTTGTGTTCATCCCATTTTTGGTTTGTGTTTGGTTTCTCCAGCTTTTCCCTATGTTGTTTCCTCTATGACTCTGTTGCCCAATGAATAATGCACTAACCTGCGAACCAGAGATTTTGGGTTCATCCTGCGTCCTTTGTAGTCCTTGTCCTCAATCAGAGCCAGCTATTGACCCCATATTTAGCATAGCTAAAATTTGATCTTCAAATTGGTCTCAGTGTTGAGTATAGATCCAATAGGTGTTTATGCATAAGCAATGAGCATGTGGTCCAAGGTTGTTGCTAGTCAAAATATGAAAAATGGATGAATTTTGGAAATCACCAAGAATTGAGGGAAATAATTTAATAGATAGGTTCTAGTCATAATTTTGTGTCATGTGGCTAATTTTTGCATGAACCCAGTTCATAGTTTGTCATATTGTAAACTTTCAAATTTTGATGTCTGTCCCCTAGAAATAATTAAAATCTCTCATTTTAGGATTATTCATGAGGATTAAATGATTTTATTATCTCTTTTCCCTACCATCACCATGCATTTAAAATTTAAAGATCTAACTCCCTACCATTTGGAAGATATGGTCATTTTTCTCAAGCCTGAACATTAAATTTAAAATATTTAAATTATTTCTCAATTAAATAATTTAATATTTTAGATTATTTTTACAGTGTGGTCATTTGAGGGAAAAATTTGTCTAAATTTCATTTTCATCTCTCATTTATTCTCCTCCTTGGTCAATGGTTTCTGGAGGTCAAGGTCATAATCTTTGAAAGAAATGGTTAAAGATGCTCTATTTTCAAGCATTTTTAACCCATAATCATAACCTTTGAGAAAAAAATGGTTGGGAATGCTCCATTTTCAAGCATTCTTAACCCATATTTATTACCTCTCATAAAAAGGTTAGGAATGCTCCAAAATAGAGCATCTCTAACCTTATTTCCTAACCTTGTGGGCCCGCTTTGTCAAGAAGGTTAGAAATGCTCCGTTCTAGAGCATTCTTAACCTTCTCCATAAGAGTTTTTAAAAACAAACTTCAAACAACAAGTTATGAACATTCATCAATTCATTGAAGAAGAGAGGGAGTTCGCCAGATGTTGAAATTGCAGCTTCTTTGGAGACATGAAAGTGAATTACGGGAGCCTCTAAATAAGATTTCATCTCACGCTTGCAATAATGGCAGAACACACATAATGTATTTCTTGAATAGACTTTTGAAACTTTCAAATGATTGCAGTTGGCAAGGGTAATGAACTCCTCTACAACCTATGCTAGCATCCTCCCTGCCTGTCCTAAAATGGAAGCTCTGAAAAGAGTATCGACATCCACCAAAGTATAATAAATATGCTTTATGCCCCGACCGACATGTTCGCAAAGATATGGAATCAAAGACAATGCATGAGAAATGTTTGACAGAATGTCGTATGCTGCTAATAGTAGAAGCATAGACATGTTGGAAAATGCAGATATGTGTGTAAAATGTAGAAGGCGTGGATAAGATGCAAACAATTTGACAGAATGCCTTAACAAACTATCTTCCCAAGGAATGATACATGTATATGACTACAATATGTGCATCATGTTAAACATGAATCCAATCGTAGCAAGAGAATGAGGAATGCAGTGAATTGCTTGACTGAATGCCTTAAAGAAATGTGGTCTCATTTAATGCAATGATCGCAATATATGCACAAAACTAGTCACGGTATTCAACAAAGCATAGAGGATAGAGGAATTTTGTTAACCACGATGTTGCAGCTACTTTGGTAGACTTATATGCATCATGGAGCATACTCACAGCAAGAGAGGCAATACCAATTTTAGTAGACATTGAAGCAGATCCAATACCATAAGTAGATCTAGTTTAGGTATCGCCAGAAGTTTCTCACGTTACATACCCAAGGACAAGAGCAACTAAAAAAGGTAGGAGCACAGGGAACAATGGAATGCATGCAGAAAGTGGAGCATAATCGAAGCTTGTGAAGTGTTTACCAGAATGTTTTATAGAATGTAGATTATGGAAGCATACACGATGCATGTAAACTATCTGACACAATGCTTCAAAGAAAGGTCAGCTTATGGAATGCAATTCACAGGTGTATGGCCAAATTTCACCACCTTTACAAGCATCCTTTCAGATCATGTTAGAATGGGAGCTTTAGATCAAGGTGGTAAAATTCATCAAAGCTTAAAGCAGATTGAGGGATTTTATTGATGTTGTAGTTGCAATTGCTCTAGAAGATGTGACTATCAAACCTGAGAATATCGCCTACCATGAGGATTGATTACAAAAGGTATACACTACAATTAGCAAATGTCAAACCAAACTTCATGTCGTTAATGCTTTGTAAGGTGGATATGCATGTCATGGATGTGGGAGGTATGATAAAGAGCATCAATACTGTACATGATACTTGTTTGACAGAGTGCATAGACAAATCGGGGAAGTATGGAGCAAGCAGAATGTTTGATCAAGCAAGTGCACGTAAATCATTTGACAAAATACCTTAAAGAGATGTCATTTCAAGAAATGAGGTGAAAAGATTGCAGGATATGCATAATGCAATTGGCGGGTGTAAAGCCAAATTCGGCAACCCTTTGCTAGCATCCTTCTTGCCATGCCAAAATGTGAGGTTTTGGAACAAGTGAGAAAATTCTTGTATTTGAGTTCATCCCAAATGGAAGTCTTTTATGATCGACTGCACAAATATAGCGAGAATTCATCAACTCCATTGTCATTGTTATCTCGGGTGAACATTGCACTTTAGATTGCAATAGCTTTGTAGTACCTGCACGTAGATGTTGAGCCTCTTGTGTTGCACCATGATGTCAAATCTGCCAATGTTTTGCTTGTAGATGACAGCCATGCCAAACTTGGAGATTTTGGCTCGCCAAAACTAGGCCATAGAGATAGTCGGGCTACACCAGCCCCAATTAAGGGTAGCTATGGTATTTTTGGAGATGATAAAAAACCGCAAATCCATGTAATATTTTGAGACCCTTGCAGAGTGGAGGGAAGATTAAAGATTGAGCCGAGACATGCAAACTGTCATGACAATTATTGATCCAACGCTTAAAGAAGAGAAGATTGATTTGGATGAATTGTAGTTGATAATAGGGATATTGAATGCCTTCCTGAATAAGAATAAAGAGTGAAGACCCTTAATGACACGTATTGTTAGAACCTTATGTTATAAAACCTCAATTATAGCAAGATCGTATGCAACAACTACGTGCTAAGATAGATGGACTCAAAACAGAGCAAGATCGTTTGTGAGGAGAGCTTGAGGCATTTCATTAGATAAGAGTAGCAGATATACAAGTACCGTAAAGGATGGATGTATTGACAATGAGGCACTGAGATAGACTATCGAGAGAGCAACAAGCTATGTCATAATAGGGCTAAGAATGCAAGTGCAGTTGATAGATGTAAGGACGAAATCCACAACCTTTAAAAGGAGATTCATCAAAGCATAAAGATAGAGGGATTTTGTCAGGTGTTGTCGTTGCAATTTCTTAGGAAGACTTGATTACAAACCGTGGATATCATGGAAGCTTAGATACGACAAGTGAACCGTTTGATAAAATGCCTTGAGAACATGTCATCCCAAGAAATGCGATGGTTGGAAGGTTGTTATGAAATAAAAAAATGTATGAATTTCCCTCAAAGCATAAAAAGATGTAGGATATATCGCAGATGTTATAGGGTTGTCCTCATCTGGGTTGAAATACATGCAAAATGTGGAAGCAAAAATAAAGTATGCAAAATATTCAACCAAGCTCATCAAATAAATTTGGTCTCAACAAATGCTACAAATGGATGTTCACAAAGATGGGAGAGAGAGTTTTGTCAGATATTATAGTTCCAATTGTCGCGGTCAATATGAATGAAAAACATCAAAGCATGGACGAGACACAAATTCGATTGGTAGGCGAAAGACTAAATTCCATAACCCGCACCATCATTTAATAACTTTTAAAACAAATGCAATTTGTAGGCGAAAGACTAAATTCCATAACCCACACCATCATTTTCTCTATACCAAAATTTTGCAATTTTCTTCAGTCAACATGCATGAATGTATGAAAGCATAGAGTACAAGACATGTGAGCTATTTGGCACAGTGCAGTGAATGGAATACTTCTCATGGATCACAATGATTATAGAGTGTATGCAACCGTCAAATCATAAGTGCCCGGTTTGATATGCATACAAATGTCAAATCATAAAGACTTGAACAGTTTCACAAAATGCCCCTTGGATGGTTGTGTCCTTCAATTGATTAAGACAGACTACAAAATTCACCACCAATCTATTGTAGTTGAAACATATTGGGGTCACATTAATTGGTATTTTCATCGGATATGGTTGTACAAAGCTAGCGACATTGGTGATCACAGTTTAAGAGCAAAGAGAATTTATGATTAATTCCCCTCCAGTACTATTACTAATGTTGGTGATAACTTGGTTAAGTCTCCTTCAGTGATTCTGCAAAATAGAATAATAAATTGTATCAAAGGCTATAAAGATGCCAAAGTGAGAGAAAACTTTAAATGATAAGAAGTAATTTTGTTAAACAAGAATATATTATTGACACTGGAAAGGGATCCTCGTGTTGATGGAGAAGGTACATGCAACACATTTTATGATTAACATTACACAAAAGATAACTTCTCGAAGAAGAATTAGATATAAATGATAAATGATCAATGAGATTCCTGATTTGGCAAATTTGTTATTGATCACTGCAATTTCTCTTATGAAAGTTATTAAAGGAAATGACCATGACAAGACCAACTTTTGCAAATTGCTTAGGAATACAAGGAGTTCACAAGAGGAAATGATGACTAGTAGATGTAGTCAAATCTCTCATATCTAAAGACCAAATTGTTGATGAGAAAGTTACTCGCAGATTAGAAGAAGACATGGAATCCACCACAGCAAAATCGACAATGAGTTATTTCTTCAATCTAATGGGTTTAAAATTCTTTTTGTAAAAAGTGACTTATGTCACTTATTGTAACCAAGGTTGGAAAGTTGACTTCTTCTGCGCATAAAAGTATAAGTTATTAACTCATTGAAATTTACGCAGAAAAGAGTTAGTTATTAACCCAAGATTGAAGTTGGTTACAAGGTAGTTATCCTGCAAGCCTATAAATACAAGGCTTTTGCATTGTAAAAGGGAGACACTTACAGACGGGGATAAACTCTGTCAAATTTTGTAGAGGAGATAAATGAGAACTTTTAATGTTCATGCATTTGTACTAAGGGGTTTTTGAACATGTATATTTTCAAAAAGAATAATGAAGAATGCATTGAGTTCGTGTGTCTTGAATGTATTTATGAGTTATTGTTACTAATTTCTCATATGTTGAATTAGTAATCCCTTTATGTATTGGTGAAACCTGTTGATGGAACACATCATTTCATGGTATCTTGACTTGCATGTGCTAGTGTAATCTATCTCTTCATGTGTCAAGGCTTATTGTACTGCTCTCATCATCATTGTACGACTAACCTATTTTGTGGTAACCCCTTTTGTAATTGTTATCATTTATGGAATCCTACTTGGTATTTGTATGTTTTCTAGAAGGGTTTTTGTTATTAATATTGTTTAAGTTCTATGTTTCTGCCTTTATGTACTTTCAAGTTAAAATTACACAAAAATCCTAAACACCCCTATCATATGAGGGAGCTTCCCCTCTCAAATGCAGAGGAAGATTGTGATTTCACTCCAATCTCTCCAACTATTGGAACATTTGTCACTGCTCATCGGGAAAACTGGGTCAGTTTCAAATAAACGACCGTTGTGACAAAATTTGTTTACCAACAGGGTGTACAAAAAATGAATTACCCATTAAGTCAAAGAGGAATATGTGCTTACTATAAACCAAATTTATATATGAGAGGATCTAGAAGTCATAAAATTTTATTCAAAAATAAAAGAAAAAGAAGAAGAATCACTAAATATTTGTTACCTATACATATTTGAAGTGATTTTTGGCAATTATGGGAAAGTTTACATAAGAATGTATCAATATCAAATATACCTTTGAAATCTAGACCACCTCTCATGACTCCTAGAATCTTGATTTTGTATTTGTATACCTTCATAAGGCACAAACAAACTAATATAAAATTACAAACCTTCTCCTTTGAATTAAATCAAAATCACTAAGTATATAAGTTTACTACCAACATTTATGCTATATATTAATCTAAGTGAATAACAATAGTGAATAAAGTCAACAAAATAAGAATGATTAGATTATAGTCTTCTAAAATTTAACCTTAAATTTTATTACACTGAAAGGATTCTTCCCATAGTGTATTGGTTAAGTAGTAGTGTTGTTGTGATAACAATGGTTCAAACACCCAGTTGGTCATTGTGATTGTAGGCTTGTGCCTATCCTAATCTAATGTCCTCACAAGTTTGAGCCTCAACATTGTTAAATGGGGATGAGTTCCTTCATTTTTGACCTCATTGGTTCATATATCAAGGTCAAAAGTGTTTCTCGTGGAACCAGAGGATATGTCCTATCAACATCACTGGTCACATTAAAAATTTATGCGAAACTTTAAAAAAGGGAAAAAATATCATTACATAAAATAACTAATGTGAAATGTGTATTAATTTAGCTCGTGGTGGAAATTAAATGGGAAGGACTCAACATTGTTTAAATTTTAATCTTTAAAATATATGTATCATTATTCATCTGGTGTGGATTGTTCTTATACTTTGGGATTTACACAAGTAAATAATAGTGTTAATACATTAATACAAAGAATGAATGTATAAAAATGGAGGCTATAGTATGTAGACTAGATGTGAAATATGTTGAAAAATGTATAGATATGAATAATAAACTTTAAAATGTAAAATAATATGTTGTAATAGAAAAAAAAAAAAAAAAAGATAAGAAAATGATTCCATTTTAAATTACATTCAAAATGCACACAAAATTAAAGGACAATTAACATTCGAATAGTTTTTCCTTAATGCAGCCAATCAAGTTTCATAAAAGAAATTTCAAGAAATGCAGTGTCCCCATTTTGCAATGTTTAAATATTCAAAAGTAATCAAATTTTAACCAAAATGCATTAATAAAAGAATTTGTTTTCTTCTTATTGGATGAAATTATTGGAGCATTATGGATGCCTTCACGTGAAATGAAATGCTTAAACTGCTTATTCGCTAGTTATTCGATCACTACAAGATTGCAAAGGGGAGCAAGTTGACAGTAAAAGTTGGCCTATAGGCAACAGAAGGTGTGAAAACCTAGTCTTACATTGGTAGTGAATTGTTTATTTCATGGCACGATGCATGGCACAAAGATGTCTAGGCTAGGCAGAAGTAGAGGTAGCTTCATTTGATAACGAGAAGGCAGGCAGAAGATATCATCAAGGTGGAAGGTGGGATAAGGGCAGTCCAACTAGCCAATCATATAGCACCGCACTATCTCGATATGGGAACGTCGGTCGGGCGCAGCACTGAAGCGCAAGGTCCCAGATCTCACAAGATACAGAGAATTGCCACCTGGCACATTTATTAGTTGGGGCAGAGAGAGCCCCCTCCAGGGCATTCATTCCAAATTTAGGGATGTAGTTGTTACCTCATTTCAAAAGGCATGTGTGAAGTCTTCAGACCACAACCTTCTTTGTAGCATTGGGCACGAACTGCGCTGCCTTGCAGCACTAGTTATATATGGAGATTAGCATCTAGATAGAGAAAACAGAAACATTTTAAGTAAATCTGTGATTGAAGTGCTAGACTTAAATCAACCTTATAAATATCTCATATCTATAATCAAAAGGAAACATAGATGTGAGACTCCCATTTTACTCAATTGCATTGGGTCTTTGGGCTCACTACAAACACAATCAGGGTTCATTTCTCCTAGCATCACCATCCAGTAAGGAATCAGATATGGCATTTCATCCTATAATAACAAAAACAGCTAATGATCAAGCATTACAATTCTTATGTGAATGCACTTCATGATCCTTCCACAATCCTATCCATATGTCCTCCTTGACTTTGAATGCTTTTAGATACCTTAATATATCATATAAATGTTTATATTTGTGTTTGACATTTTAAAAGCTTAAAGAGATTCAGATTTGTAGAAATAATTCACATGCGAATCTGATTTAAGGTGGCGGGTAGGAATCTAAACGTCAAAATATATTTCTAAGGATCTGAGAGGGGATCTACGAATAAAAAAATATGTTTAAGGATGAGCAATTGTGGGATCAGGATGTGTTGAAAATACTATCTGAATTCGATCAAAGTTGTATACTTGTTTTCCTTATTAAGGACATTCTCATCAAAGTGAATCTAGAACAAGGGAAAAGTGTATGGTCATTAAAATAATAGTATTATGAATAGATTTATGAGTTTTTATATTTTCAATTATTTTTATTACTTTTTAGAAGAATAGCAGTAGAACATTTATTTAGCGATCTTTATTTTAAATTTACTATATCATTTTTATGGTTACTTCAAGATTAATATCTCTATATAATTTTGAAATACATGGATTTTGTATATGTAACTTACCTTTACTTTAAACAAAAACACTATGGTAAAATAGTTAAATTAAAATAATTTGATTCAACTATTGTAGAATCAAGGGCTAAGACTAACTACTTAAAGAGTTACACGAAAGAAAATTAAAATGATAAATAAATATGCACAGTTGTAAATCTAATGTTGATTTAATTGTGCTAAATGTTGTAAATTAACGACTAACGCTCCTAAAAATCATGAACTATTAGATGGCCACCTTAAGACAAAGAAAATAATTGTCTAAATTTAACATATATGATTGTAGAATAAATATTTGTAGGTTAACAAGAATACACTATGCAATTATATGAATCTTATCTAAATTTATCTAATAAATCATTCTTTGCTTGAATAATCTTAACAATAATGAAATTTAGTACCCACTTTAATAGGGTTAGGAAGGTTGATCTTCCCACTAACCTACGTGAAGGAATCAAATGGACTACACCAAACACAAGGTTCATAAAAGTGAATTTTGATGGTACCTCAAAGAAAAACCTAGGCCCAACCAGGACAAGATGTGTGGCATGTGATCAAAGTGGTAATATCTTTATAGAGAGATTGAAACATTTGGGTGAAACAACAAACAACATTGTAGAATTTAGGGCAACTTTGTTAGGGCTATATATGGGCTTGTAAATAAAAGCTAGGAAAATTCACCTTGAAGGCGACCCATTGATAATAGTCAATGCCATTAGACAAAATTTCACCCCCAATTGGAAGTTGGATTGATGGCTTAAACCTATTAGAGATCTAACTAATAGATTTGATGAGTTCAAAGTAACACATGTATGTCGCAAGGGGAATGAGGTGGCAAACAACTTAGCTAAGCTTGTTGCAAAAATGTTGGATTAGTATTGATGGTTGAGCCATATGGTAGAAGTGATGACATGGCATGGGTGGATGATAGCAAGTCTTAGTATGCTTCCAATCTGTCACAATAAGAGTATGATAGAGAAATACACAAAGATTCCACTCTCCCATAAATGTAATCATATGGAAATGGCCATAGAGCTTGCAAATCCATAAAGGAATGCACGTTGATGGTGTATAAATGAGATATCAATAGTCAAGAGGTACACATCACCATAACATGTAACAATCAAAGTTATGAAGGATAGTGTGAGGAATATTGATGTGTGTGAGCAATTAATATTTGGATGCTCTACAGATTAGGTAGATCAGAAAGAACGTGAAGTCACTTGGATGGCATCATGACAAGGCAAGCAAGGAAAAGGCCTTATGTGTTTGAGATACGTTGGTGAAATCTATTTATACCCTATAACAGTCAAGAGTGATTCACTCATCTAGCTCTGAGATGCAATGTTATCAAGCATAAAATATGGAAACTATGATTAGGTTAATGTCAAAAAAGCATTAAATATATTGCTTAGCACATGCCCCAAACAAGCATCTCAAGGCAATTTTCAAATCATCCCATTGTCTTGTAACTCATATGATTGAATTCATATTAGGTGAATAATTTATCAGGACATACCATAGGTATAGGTTAAACACTAATATTTTGTCAATGTTCCTAGCGACACTATTGGATATGGGAGAACTGAATGTGGTAGCAAAGACTCTATGTGAAGGTGTTCAAAGATCACTATCTAGGGGAATTAGATGATGTCCTAGAAAATTTGGATGTGAAGAAGTGAGTCCCTGTACCTCGAGATTATTATGTGTCCAAAGATGTGGGAGGGAAGTGTCAAAGCTACCTATGATCATGACTGCAGAGCTAGAGCTATTTGAAATTAGGAAGCCAGTCATTGCAAGAAACATTGTGTTTTTAATAAATTGATGGGCATTATGCTAAATGAAGGTGGGTAGGGGTGAAGGAATATCTAGAGACAAAAGGCCTTGACTACAACTTCTAGCAGGATGGCACTGGTACAGTCATAAAGGAGGAGGGGATTATAGAGGATGATGAGGTGATGGCCCACAAGGAATACGAACTCAACTACCTGATGAAGAAAAAAGTGAAAGATAGAATAGCTTCCCTAGGTTGTTGTGATATCAATACTAAGATAGTTGCCTTTCACTTTTAGCAATTATGGGCTAAAATAGATACTACAAATATATAGCTATGGTCTTTATTTTCTCTTGAGGGTGACATTTTGATTTAGTAAAATTGTAGTGCATAGCCCTAATAGTTCATAGGTGGGTGGGAAGTAGGGTCATATAGATGCCACAATGGCTAAATAGAGTGTTTAAAGTAACCAAAATATTCTCGATTTATAGATATACAAAATTCTTAAATATTAGACATAGCAATTTAGTCTACCCTTGTTCAAAGGAAAAATAGATACATCATTAGTAATGAAATAAATAAAACTAATAAATTGGTATGTGTGTGTGTCTATATATGTGTGTGTGTGTGTGTGTGTGTGTGTGTGTGTGTGTGTGTGTGGGGGGGGGGGGGGGGGGGGGGGGGGGACACATACATAGATACATACATACATACATACATGTATATATATGTACATATATGTGTGTGTGTATATGAATACACACACACATGTATATATATGTACATATGTGTGTGTGTGTGTGCATATATATATATATATATATATATATATATATATATATATATATATATATATATATATATATGTATGTATGTATGTATGTATGTATATATGTATATGTATGTATCTATATATATATATACATATACATACATATATATATATGTATATCTATGTATGTATATATGTACATATATAGAGATATGTGTGTGTGTATATATATGTACATGTACATATATCTACATATGTATATGTATATGTATATGTATGCATACATGTGTGTGTGTGTACATATACAGACACAGACACATACACATACATGTATGTATGTATGTATGTGTATATACATACATACATACATTCATGTATGTGTATGTGTATGTGTATGTATACATATACTTATATATGTGTACACACACACATATATATGTATGTATACATATACATATACATATACATATATGTATATGGATACATATACATATATATATATATATATATATATATATGCATACACACACACACACATCCATACATGGATACATATACATATATATACATACACACACACACACACATCCATACATCCATACATGGATACATGTATATAATACTATGTATCATAAATATTTTTTATTTGTAACTAGAAAAGGAAATCAGTGTAACACTATTTATCTTAGATATTATCAAAGCTGATTATAATAGTAATTATATTTCATATTAAATTAGCTTTTATTTGAGTATAAAATTCTACTCATGTAGAATTGTGGCAAATGAGTTTTTAGTCAATATTATGCTAGTTAAATTTTCATTTAAAGGATAGTGTAATCCGTGGAAAATTAGTGTCAAATAAATAATCAATAAGAGAGGAATTAACCATTAGAAATGGAAATTACACATCTTTCTAGTTCTCTTTGGCTTTAAATACTTTAAAATTTTTAATTTATACATTCAAACATAAAACTTTTAGTGAAATACACCTAGAATATTCTTTAAAATGCTAGTGAATCCTTCTTGAATGCATTGTTTTCATGGATAGATGAGGCCTTTTCTAGAAGAAAATTAGTCTACATAAATTAATACCAAGCAATGGTATTTTTCCCTTGTTAAATTGTAGAGTGATACTTCAAAAAAAAGTTTTTTTTGAACAATTATTTTTTATTAGGACATCCTACACTTTTTTTTTTTGAACAATTATTTTTTATTAGGGTTTATCCATGAGACCCGGAAACATCCTACACCAAGCATCGAAGACCTCCAAAGAGTAATAAATATCAAGAAGCAGGCAAGATCCAGAAACCTGGGGTTTAGACAAGGCACCCTTAACCTTCAAAATGGGTTTTAACATGGCTCCCAAAGCCATCAAGATAAAGCTAGAAAAGGCTCTCCAGCTAAAAATCAACTCCCTGCTAGCCAAACCCCTCTCCACCTCAATAGAAAAGGGACCCACCTCAATAGGAGTAGAAGAGAAGCAGACCAAGAGCAAGAAAAGCACACCAAGATTCAAGCCCATAATCGTGCAGCAAAAGACATAAGTAAGCCTCATAGAGAAACAACTGACCTCTCTCACCAAGCAAAACACCATCTCCATAGGCATTTTTTCCACCTGCATAGGCATTGTTGCCACCTCTATAGGAAACCTGAAAGAGGGAAAGGAGAAAAAAATGCATCAAACCCATTCTAAGACCAGACGAGAAAACTCCACCTCAATAGGAGCTACATAGGAGATAAACCAACCAAGAACAACAAAAGCCTACTTGAGAAGAGGAGGCATTAAGCATTGAGAAATAGCAAGGGCTGAGCACAACTTTGAGAAGACAAAACCCTAACAAAAAATAAGCCATAGACAACACAAGCCCTTGAAAACTAACAGCATCTACTTGCCCGTTGAGAATAGGGTCGATGAAAGCCCAAAAACTAAAAGAGTTGCTCGAAAGAAAAGACAAGGAAGTCCAACAATAAGAGAAAATAAAACCCCACAAGGAGGACAAGACCACAAAACCCATAATAGGGAACCGCAAAACCAAGATGCCCACCACAAAGGAAGTAGCTCCAAAATAGAGCCCCACATGAGAAAAACTTGAGACTTGGTTTATCTAATGATGGCTTCTTCAAGGCTAGGGCTGGTTTGTCATGCGAGTAACTCTTGGAGGAAGAAGATGAGGTCACCATGTCACATGCCTTCTTAATCGCTTCAGAGAGTGTGTTGGGATTGAACCCTTTTACCCAACCCTTTAGTGGTTCCATCAATCCGTCCATGAATAGAACCACCAATCTCCTCTTCGAGATATCTGTTACTAACATAGACTATCTATGGAATTCTACAATGTAATTGTACACAAGCCTAGATTGCTTTAATTGAGCCAGTTCCTTGAAGTTGAGTTCTGGGTCCTTTCTGTCAAAACGGTCTATAAGCCTCTTCGTGAATTCAGCATATGAATTTATTTGATTGTTGTCGAGGGTGACCATTCCATGATGCCACCATTCGTGAGTGACTCCTTCGAGGTGAAGAGCTGCAAATTTAATAGCTTCATTTTCAGGCATTGGGTTGAGCTGGAAGTAGGTATCTTCTTTTTGTACCCAAGCACGTGCCGAGGTTGCTCCGATCCCATCAAAGGATAAAAAATTAATCTTACCAACTTTCCATTTGATATCATAGTTGTAGTAGCCATGACTTCTACCGCCCGAGAATTTCATCCTATTGGTAAACAGATTTGTCGTCTTTATTTATTTAATCTTTATACTCTATGGCTCAAGAAATGAAAGACAAATTTTTCACCAAATAGTTGGATAATCATTTTAACCTCTAAATTAAGGTACAACTCCCTTTAATAAATATTCAATCAGCTCCAAATTACACACAACCAATATTATACTTTTCACCAGAAAGCACAAAAGGTAATTGCATTCACTAGTCAACACCAAATGCACACAAGCACTAATTCATATATAACTCTTTGTATAAAGATGAAAGACTTCACATGTACACTAAAACAAAATGAAAAGCTTAAAAGATGAATTTCGCTGATAATTTTTTGCACACATAGAAAGTTGTAACAGATCTTTTCTTGAAATAGATTCTCACAGAAATAAGATTTCAAACATCAAATACATAGATTCGAAGTCAAAGATAAATGTCATTTAGATTTTCATTCATAGATGATCATCCACCTTCCACATACATAAAGTCTTTCAGCAAAATTAAAGAGATAGTTTTTCAAAAACCTAGTGAGCCCCATTAAAGTCATTACAAAACATATAAATAGGTCGCCAGACCAATAGTTTTAACCAAAGGTAAAACTAACTCAAAAGAGTTAATGAAAAACTACCATAACTACATAACTGAAACTAGAAATAACTAGACTCGCTGGCAAACAACTGCTAGTAGTGCTAGTCATGTCGTCGATTCAGTCTCGGTTGGATTCTTCGGGTTGTTATTTTGGACAGACACCATAACCGCTTTGTCGCACTCCACTCTCGATGAATCTTGGAGAACTCTTGAATCACTGTTACATGCAACAAGGTGATGTGTATTACCCTTTGCTTCTAGAGTTCTTTTTTCCTCTTCACCATTTGCACCTTGTCTCTGTGCAAATCCAAGTGATCCAAGTAAACTGTGAGCATTGACTCCACTTTGGAAATCTTCGTAAAATCTTCCATAGCTAGGGATTTCTCCACCTTAATTTGTTTAATATGGTTGCTGAACTGATTGATCATTTCTACAGTATCTTCCAAAGTCTGGCTATCTTCCTTAAGCAATTGGACATCTACGTAGCGCAAATCCTTTTGCATGGTCATCCTCAAGGTTGTTAGTTTGCCTCGTAGATTGGCTAATTCACTATGACCTTGTTTGATGATTTGGTTGCGCCACTCTATGCTTTCTTTGCATATAAACATTATATCATCGTTTAATCCTGGCACTTGTCTTTCGGCAAGAAAATTCATCAAGCCATAACACTAAATGTCATGCATTTTCTTTGAAATCACCACCCATTTAGTCTTTTCTTTTTTCCATGAGATTAATTCGGCATCCAACTCCTTGGTAACTTCATTGGCATCTTTGAAAATCTGAACTAAATTAGATATGTAATTGGTTCCTTGATGCACGATTGAGGTGAGTCATTCAGAGAAAACCTCTGCAATCATCTTGTTTCGTTGAACCTCATCAAAGAACTTCTGATTACCTGGGGATTTTGAGCTAAAGGGAACTGAGCTTTGAGACAACGGCAATGGATTGTTCTACAGAGCATGAATATATTGTGCCCTCTGCATTAAATTTTGCTTCAGCTCAGCCTTGTCCTTTTCATCCTTCCAAGTGCGGGAGATAATCCGTTTGGTCGAAGTCTCCAAATGCTTCACATCAATGGCTCTAGTTCCGACCCCCAAATCAACTCGTTCAATGGTATAATCCACCTCTAAAGTAATGGCAGCATCCTTATCTAATGCAGGTTTGGCAATGTCAGCAGTCCAATGCTCTGTGCCTTCATCGAAACCAATCATAGTCTCCATTTTTAGCCACTTAGGCTTCGTGGATCTTCCCAAGCATTTACTCACAGCATCTTCCATCGACACCAAAATAGGCACCACATTTCTTTTCCTGGTAATTGAATCACTTAACAATTTACATGCCAGAGTCAGTTCCTTAGATTGCATAGGGGGAGGTCCTCCTGAAGGCGGTTGTGTAACATTGTTTGTGTTAGACCGGATATCAAGTACCTGTGAATCCTGGATAGTAGCATCTGAATCAGTTGAAACCTTGTCAGCATCAGAAACAAGTGTTGCCATATTGCCCTGTATCTCCTCGGCATCCAAATCAAGGATGAGGTGGGCAGCAGGTGGCTAAATATTCTTTTTGGATCTTGACCTAGTCACTCGACCTCCAATGGAATGTACAACTTCAATGTCAAGTTTTTCTTCTTTAATCTTTGCCTGCCTTTTGCCTGCAACAAAAACAAGGATGCTAGTTAAAATAGTAGTTTTTCTTGTGATCTTCCTCTTTCCATTTTTGTTTCTTGAAATGGTTTCCCTTGCTGAATGACATTGGCAACTCCTAAGCCAATTTTCTATTCTGCAAATTATGCTAAAGGTGCGTGCCTATATGCTATCTTCCATCTTTCTACTCCAGTCAACTTCTAGGAGAGGCTCATTATGTACCCGTTTCATGAACTTTGGATCCAGTACATCTTCATTATCCATAATGACACCCGAGGTATCCATTGCCAATTTCATGTCATAAATATGTTTAAGAGTGAACCTGGACCAACTCCTCTTTCTCACTTCAAACTCATCTGGGCAATCCTCCCAATAATCCTCCAACTGGGGCACATGTTGATCAGGCACTATCTTTTTCACATATTAGGCAATAAAACCTTTACTATCAAAGTTATCCCTTTTCACAAAGGTTTTCAAATGAAATCTCTTAAACTCTAACTCAAGATTTAGTGCATCAGAGACAGACCTACAATTGTAATGGTCTAAATCGATGGGAAAAATTCCACTTGTGCCAAAATCTTCACCATAATCCTTTGCGACATAGGCTAGCTGCCTGGAAACTTCAATCAAAATACAGGAGTCTGAAACATATCTAGGTAACCTAAAGGTTCACCTTTAAAACCTCCAACCCTTATGTAAGTGAAGTGATTAAATTGTTTAAAGAAACTACCATAGTTATTAACTAGTTCAACTGCTTCTACAGACATTCTCCTATGCAAGTTATCTTGTAACTCAAAGGTCAACCTTCCAGCAAAAATGTCATTCCAGTGAAGGTAATTATCAACATGTCCTCTTAAAGTCAAATGGGGGTGATACTCATAAATTTTCATACCTTGAACCCATTTAGCATGGAACAATCCAGGCCATTCCCTCACACAAGCTAGCATATATAACAGGTATGAAGACATATAGAAATTCGACATCCCAGGGTAATTACTCAAACCCTCATGCAACCTTTATGCAATAATGGTTCCCAAGTCAATGAACCGGTTTTTGTCGAGAGTAACCTAGATGAAGAAATACATCGAGTCTTCCCAATAGAAGGAGTGTGAATTTCCCTTAACCTTGCTCAACATTATTACCAAATCTCTAATTCCAGAAATTAAATGCTCTTGGGTTAACGGTCTTGGCAACCTTGAGCCGCCCTTTTGAAACCTCAAAAGCCAATTTCGAGCAATAACAGTTCTCTAATATTGCTTTTTCTCAGAATAAATTCCATAAGATTTTCCAATAGTCCAATATTCATAGGGTTCCCAATGTGGGATACCCATGGTAGCCATTACTGTCTGTCTGTCAATGGATAACAAAACTTCACCATTATTTTTCCTTATGCATCTGTTATCTTTATCATAGTGATTCATACATTCTAAAACCAAATCAGGACAAGGCGTAGCTATGGGAAATGCAGTTGCTTCCAACAAACTGCTTTGTGCAATATCCCTCAACATAGAATCAGTGGCTGGGTTTCGTACTCTTTCTAGAAAATCATCTAAATCTAATTGAACTAAAGTTGTATCACCCAGCTCTAGTAAGGAACTTACAAGGGAAGAAGAGCTCATTAATTTAGGTAGGGTAGGCCTCATGCTTAACTTGTGATCTTTCCCCAATCAACCCAGACAAAGAAGAAAAGGTAAAACGGAAACAAACAGCTAAACAAAATACCCAGATCTTTTCTAAAAACTGCAGCAATTAGGAAAGTTGTTGAACATACCTTCCTTTGTCATATGTGAAACCCCTATCACAGTCTTTTTCTTCCCTCTCCAAAAAATCTTCTTTAAACTTATCCACAAATGATAATCTCGACAAGACAACTGCTCAATTTAAAAGTCGAGGAAATCTTACCCATGATTACTACGAATTGTCCTCATTACTCTTCACTTGTGCGACCTCACTCTGAAATGATCGTGATTGAGCATGCATTTAATGTCAAGTCACTTCGTATCTAATAATATGGATTTCCATGCCATACTTGCTATAAATGACAACTTTCAAATCATTAAGGAAACAATATTCCCCTTCTTTGTCACCATCAATCAAATCTTAAAATCTGTGCCGCCACCTCATAAAAAAATCACATGATTCCCAAGAAATCAAAACATCGAACTCCGAAAATTGAGGATGAACTGCAACACAAACAAACATAGGCATGACAAATATTGAACTTTGAACCTTGAACCTAAAAGGTTCAAGTTCAAGGTTCAACCAATGCTAAACACTGACAAAGCTAAAGAAGACTTAAGGCCGCGTGGGAGGACAAATTTTTAATATGACGCCCTTTGAACTTTGAGGGAAACCTATTAAAATACAATTCCATTAGTCGACCATTGTAAAAAGTATTTCGTCGACATAAGAAAATTGATGACTTGACGTCGATGTGACGTCAAAATGTCGTGGTCGGTTTTTTTAATTGATCACTCATTATAGTTAGTTTTCAATTCATTAAGAGAAAAACACGTCTATCTATTGGGTTTGGGATTACCCATCTAATTTGGAGAAAAGATGAAAGGTGGTCAAAACAAAAAGATTATGATAATAATCATGTTTTTGTATTTATCTCAACATTATTGTTTTTCTTGTCTGGGGTAGAATTTCCGATGCACAATGTCATCACCAAAAAATTCCAAAGGCATGGACAATCAAGATTGAGGTTGACTATCATCACGATCCATAGTAGGTCGAGAAGATAGTTGCACGTTGTGCTTTATATATATTCAAATCTAGTATTTACTTCATTTTTTTATAAATAGAATATGTTTTTTAATATGTCATGAATTGAATCATTAATTTTGAATATTAGGTTTTGATTGATCAAAATCTAAAATTTTGATTATTATACTTTGTGATTTAGATTGCTTTTTATTAAATTGATTTTCAAAGCACAAATGTGATTTGGCATGTTAGTTTGAATTAATATTAGTGGATCTCTTGCTCACCTTGGTTTTTGATGTTTGAATTTGGTATTCAAAACATCTTTAGAAAATATATTTTATCCTTATGTTTGTGTTCTTCTTAGTTTGACCATTAAGATGGATGATTTTAAAAGAATTTGGAAAAATGATTGAAAATTATAAGTAAGCATTCAATGAACCTAGGATGATGTAGTGTTTATGACATGATTTGATAATGTCACTATCATACTCTCATGTGGATCTTCAAGATTGATAACTATTTGATAAACTTATATGTTCTTACCTGTAATTGTTCAGGATCCACTTCAACTGCTATTCCTAAGGATCATTTGTCATCTATGGATATAGAAGTAGGTATTCCTACCCCATAGGTTATGCACAAATCAGATCCTAGACTAGGACTCCTCTCAATGCCTAATATTCCTCACATATATTTTGTGGTTCCACCTCCAAAGTCCTATAATGAACAAAGAGGAAAACACTCAACACCTTCTATCTCTCAACCTTTAGTGCTTCCTTTCATTCCTAGAGCAAATGAAGAAATGGAATCAATGTGAAGTGATATCCAACCTTCTTCAACTAAAGCTTTGAGTCATAACCAACAAAATCATAGTGTGAGAGAATGTTGACAAGTACATCATGGCAAGGCTCGTGAGCTTGCTTCCAAAAGTGATTCTTCTCCTAATTAATTGAATGCTAATTTTATCCCATCTTCTCAACCTTCACCTAACCTTGTCTCAAGTTGAAGTTTTTTATTTTAAATGATTCTTGTTCTTCTTCTCCTCCTACCAAAAATCTTATTTTGATTAATTTAAATGATGATTCTTATGATAATGTTGAAACAATTGAGGATACTAATGATGAGTTATCTTTGATCTTTTCCAAAGCTTTAACTCTAACTCCTAGTGACACACATACTAATCCATCATTAGAGCATGGTCCTTGTTTGGCACTAGAGATAGTTCCATCTACTACACTATTTGTAGCTCCTTCAAGGAATTTTGTCCACCATCCCTAATGGTGTTGATCAAGATTGGGAGGCAACTAATTTGCTAGACTATCTCATTCATGCAATAGATTCCTTTGTGTGTTTGCTTGCATGTAATTTGATCTCTTGTAATGTGATGTTTGGCATGTCTTTTTATTTGTTTAGATCTCTTTGGATGACCCTTGCTGCTTTTTTAGCACATCGCTACAAAGGGATTGACCCTATCATAGCATTCCTCTATTTGTATTATCATTATGTCATATGTTGTATACATGGTATGTCGTAAATGTGCTCTTTTCATAAATGTGTTTTTGTGTTGTCCACTTGGGGACGATGAAAAGCATTGAGGTCTTTTTAGTCTCTTCCATGTTAGGTGCTCTTCATATTCTAGAATATGTTTCTCATTCCACTAACTTTAGGGATGAGGTTGATTCAAAACAATCATATTTCATATACATGATTTTTCTGATGCACAATTGGCCTCAGATAATGGATCCCTTATGTTCTCTTTCATGTCTTGTGACTTTCACCATGAATTTGCCTATGATTCAAGAAATTTCATTGTTGAAATGTGCTTGTCTTTTGGATGTGTGTATGCTACCTTAATGTAGTTTCTCCTGATAAGACGTACACAATTTCTTTAATGTGGGGCATATGCTCTACTATATGTTATACTTTGACCACACACCATAATGTGCTTGATGTCATTGTAACACCCATTTTATAGTCACATTTTTAAATCACCTAGAAAATTGAAGTTTTGTTTTATAACCTTTTTGTTTGGTGCAGAATACAACACCCATTTTTGTAATCGTGTTTTTTTTAGATTATATCTAGAAACAAAGATTTTATTTATAATCTTCCTTAGCAAGAGTCAACTAGCATAAGGCACCTTTCTAAACCTATTTGAATCTCCTAACATGACTCCTAGTAAGTAGCCCTTACTAGAATTAGATTGCATGACTCTTCTCTTATGGCTCCTAGTAAGCATTCCTTACTAGACCTAGTTGTCACACCTATCTTTTTTCTTGCATGCTCCATATGTATGTGTAACTTATGTTGATCATACTGCTCTGTTTATCTTGATATTTGAGACTGATACGATCCTAAGTATTGGAAGCTTGGTGTTGTCTTTTCTCTTTAATGTCTTGATGAAATATTTTTTATGATATCCTATACTTTACCAAGTGTATGAGCATAAGTTCATACTCCTTCTATGGTAGGGGCTAAATGTAGTGTCATAAATTGTATCCTGAGCTACAATTTCATGCTCATTTTGGGTTCACTTTGGTGGTTTTTCCTTCATGCCCTTGATTCATGATTGATTGTACTCAACCGAAGTCTAGCACAATCCTGAGCTCACTTCAACCCTGGTTTTAGGTCAAAAAGCCAGGACTAGAATGTAATGCCCTAGTCCTCTTGGACTTTGGCACCTAACACCCTATTCCAACCTTTTCAGGTCCAAATTTAAATGTCAAATAGTTGGGAAAATGTAGAGTAGTAAAGTGCTCCCCGATGTCAGCCTTCTTCAAAATTTAAACACAAAACATGTAAGTTGCGTATAAATACAACTCCCTCACCCTCATTTGAACATCTCTTAACATCAAGAAAATTCCAATTAAGCATCACAATCAAGCATCTTCAACGCAGTAGAGGATTTTTGAAGTCAAGCATTAAAGAATTTTGATTCTTGATGTGTTTTTCCATGAAAGAAGGCATGCATCAACTCCTATCAAGCAACATCAGTTTTGTGAGGCTTTAAGGAAAGAAGTTCATAGCAAAGGCATCAGTTGTCAATTTTGCATTTCCTTTAAGGTTTTTAGCCTTTTCCCTACCAGTAGTAATCTCTCTCACACCATATGGTAGCTCTATAGTGTAGGTTAATTCCTACTTGGGATTTGACATAGGCAAGCCTATGCATAGGAGACAACATTTCCCCCTCTTTTCCATGTGCAAGTTGTAGATCTAACAACTAGAAGTTGAAAAGTTGTAGAGAGCAGACTGAGACATATAGTTCCAAATTTTGAATAATCAAAAACTCATGGACTATGTCAATTATCACATGTGACCCACACTTTTTAGTTGAATTTCAAAGGGAGTATTCTATAGAGCATCCTGATCCAAAATCCAAAATTTTAGTTAATAGAAAAATCACCAAGGTAAGTGCACCAAGATGGTGAACAAAAAGGGGGTACAAGTAGCTACTCAAAATTTGAAGAAACCAAAAGAACAAAAATTGTATTTTTTTTAATCTAGTTTCTAAACTACTAATTGTTTCCTGCACACAAAATTGTTCCTATTTTTTTCAGCAAAATGTATTGTAGTGTCTAGTGTGCAAGTCAAAAAATTTAGAACTTTGCATTTATTATTTTGAAAAACCCATTAGTAGAAATATAGATATAAGAGTGAGTACTAGAAATTGATGTGTGTGTTTTTGTAATTGTCTAATAAGTTTTTTTTTTTATGATTTTTCAAAGTAGATACATCCTAAAAATCATATTATTGAGCATGCAAATCACATAACTTGAGCAAAATAATCTAAAATGCAAAAAATTAAAATTTGTAAGGAATTAAGTGTAGAAGAATAATATATAATAAAAAAATTTTAAAAAATTGGACAAGTAGGTCAAAAGTTATTAAAAATATTCAACACATGTCTCTAATAAGTATGGAAACATTAGTGAAAGAAATTTTTTTTAAAATACGTTAATGTAGTTCAAATCTAAATAAAATTATATGGTTAAAATCTCAAAAGATTTGTGAAAATATGGTGGTAATTTTACTAAGACCCATTTTATAATCTATAAACTTGATGCCAAGGAAGTTAAGAAACAAGAATAGGAAAAAAGAAATATCAAAATGAGCCAATATAGCTTACAATCCTACGACTTGTCATCCAATCCTAAAAACAAGCTCATATATGTGTACATGTTAAGAATAAGATAAATGTTTTGCTCATACTAAGCCACAAAAAAATATGCTCCTACTCAAGTTTTTAGTTCCACAAAGAACGAACGTGTTTTGAATGTTAACTCATTTTGTCCTCCCCTTTTTTATTTTCCCTTTGTCTTTTACCTTTCTTATACTTTAGTTTATATTTTATGTATATATTGGTAGGATGATTAAGAATGATTTAGATCTCTAGGAGTCATAATGAAGATTTTAGATTTTGGGAGATCTTATAATTATTCATTAGCAAGCTCATATCATCATTCTCTTGCTATCTTTGTATCCCTCAAGATCTTAGAGACCTATCTATTTTCCTACCACTCTCCTACCCCCACTCTACCTCTCTCTATCTTACTCTCTCCTCTCTCCCCAAGCTATAGATCAGATTATAATTTTTCAGACAGTCAAATTTCAATAATCACCAAGATCCTAGATCATCATTCTTAGACAAACAAATTTTAATAATCACCAAGATCCTATCATAATTTTCTATCTTCTCTCTCCACAAGCTCTAAACTTAACTCTCTCACCCTTCACTATGATATTTATCTCCCCTCTCTTCTCTACCTACCTCACACACATTATCTCCTCTCTCTCTCTCTCTCTCTCTCTCTCTCTCTCTCTCTCTCTCTCTCTCTCTCTCTCTCTCTCTCTCTCTCTCTCTCTCTCTCTCTCTCTCTCTCTCTCTCTCTCTCTCTCTCTCTCTCTCTACTTATATCTATCTCCTCTCTCCCCCTCCCTACATACTTAACTTCACTCCCTCCCTACCTCTATTTCTCTAAATACCTCCCCCTCTCTCCCTCCCTTTCTCTCCCTCCCACCCTCCCATGTTCCTCCTTAACTTATCTCTCCTAGTTTTTCCCTCTCTAGATACTTATCTCTATCCCTTATCTATATTTCTCTACATACCTCTACCTCCCTCCCTCCCTACCTCTATTTATCTCCAATTTATCCCCCTCTCTCACTCCCTCCCTCCTTCCCTTCCCTCTTTATTTCTCTCTATCTCACTTCTTTGACTCCCTTGAGATTCATACATCTCTCTCTCTCTCTCTCTCTCTCTCTCTCTCTCTCTCTCTCTCTCTCTCTCTCTCTCTCTCTCTCTCTCTCTCCTACCTCTATTTCTCTACATACCTTTTATTCCCTCCTCCCCCCTCTCTCTCCTCTTATATCTCTACTTATATCTATCTCTTTCTCCCTCTCTTTATACATACCTCTTCCTCCTTCCCTACCTACTCTATTTATCTACATACATCTCCCTCCAACCCTATCTCTTTATACCTCCCTCCCTCCCCTCTCTCTACCTCTCCATCTGTCTCTACTCTCAACATTCCCTTTCCCTTTCTCTCTTTATATCCTATCTCCCCTCTTACTCTCTTAATCTCCCATCTTTCTCTCTCTACCACCTCTCCTTTGATCTCTCTACTTATATTTCCCCTCACTCTCTACCTCATTCCCTCTATACTACTCTCTATCTCATGTCACTCTCTCTCTACCTCTCCCTCCCTCTCGCCTCCCCTCTCCATATTTTACTCTATATCTTTCCCCACTCTCAATATCTCTACTTACATATTTCTCCCCCCATACCTCAATCTATCTTTCTCTCCTTTCCTCACTACATGTCTCTATCTCCACTCTCTATCTCACCATCTCTCTCTCCCTCCCTCATTCTCACAACACTTCTATATATCTCACCTCTCTCTATCTCCCTTCTCTCCCTCCATACCTCTATCCCCCTCTCTCTACACACCTTTCCTTTCCTCCTTTCTCTTTCTCTCTCTACATACCTTTGTCTCCCTCTACCTCTCTCTACCTACCCCTCCCTCATTCCCTCTCCCCTCTCCCTCTCATTCCCTCTCCTTCCCTATCTATCTACCTATATGTCCCTTACTCTATAATCTATTTTTCTATATATGCATATCCCTCCCTCCTTTTGTCCCTATGTCATTACTTCCCTCTCTAGTTGTTTCCATCTCTCTCTCTCTCTCTCTCTCTCTCTCTCTCTCTCTTGCTCCTTCCTTTTCTAATTCTCTCTATCTCCCATCACTCATTCCTTACCTATCTCCCCCTCTCTACTATGTTATTAACCATAATAAATCCTAAAAAACACTAACCCTGGGATACCTCTCCTTCCCTCCTCTCTCTACTTATCTACTTCTATCTCCCCTTTCTCTACCTCTTTCCCTCCCTCCATCTCTTTCTATCCCTCTCTCCCCACTTGCCTCTCTCTACTCACCTACCTCTCCCACTTGAGGTAGGGAGGAAGATGTATGTAAAGAGAATTTTACTATCTCATTAGTGTTTTTTAGGGTTTATTTAGGTTAATGAGGAATTATTTGGGTTAAGAATTTATTTAGGTTTATCAAGATTGGCATTTATTAGGAATTATTAAGCTTATTTAGGGTTTGTTAGGGTTAGTGTTTATTAAGGTTTATTATGACTAATTCATGTTTATTTAGGTTTATGAGCTTAAATTAACCCTAGTTAACCTTAATAAACAATAACTCTTCCTCTCTACTTCTTCCTCCATGTTTCATTATCCACCTCTCTCTCCCCCTCTAGGTCTCTCACCTCTCTACCTCTACCCCTATTTATCTCTCTATCAATCCTCTCCTTTTCTCCTTCCTCTCTTCTCTCTAGTCTTACCTCTATATCTATCCCCTCTCCAAGTCTCTCCGTCCCTCCCACTTTACCTCTCTAACTCTCCATCTATGCCTCATTAAACACATTTATCACCTCCCCCCCTCTCTCTCTCTAGGTCTTTCATCACTCTATCCTCCTTTAGGTCTCTTACCTCTCTCCCCCTGTCCCTATTTATTGATCCTCCCCTTTACCCCTCCCAAGCTAATCTCTCTCACCACTTTATCATTCCGCTCTCCAACTCTCTCCCTCCCTCCCTCATTACCTCTCTACCTCTCCCTCACTATCTCATTACACACATTTCTTACTCCTCTTTATATCTCTCACCTCTCTACCTCTCTCCCTTTGTCCCTCTTTATTTATAAGTAGAGAGTGAAGGGGAGAGAAAGAGAGAGAGGTGAGATAGGCAAAGAGAGAGATACATAAATAAATATGGAAGAAGGGAGGGAGAGGCATACATAGATAAATAGAGTATGGGAGGAGTGAGGGAAGGACATGGAGAGAGAGAGAGAGAGAGAGTGGGGGAGGAGAGGTATGTAGGGAGAGGGAGGGTAAATAGAGACAAGTAGTGCGGGAGGGAGAGGGAGAGGTAAGGAGGGAGAGACGGGTAGTAGAGAGAGGTAGGTAGAGAGAGAAAGAGAGAGAGAGAGAGAGAGAGAGAGAGAGAGAGAGAGAGAGAGAGAGAAGATAGATGGATAAATAGAGAGAGGAGATAAAGAGGGAAAGGGAGAGGGGAGATAGATAGTAGAGGTAAATGGATAAGTAGAGAGGCGAAGAGAGGGAAGGAGGGAGGGAGGTAGGTATAAAGAGAGGGTGGGAGGGAGATGTATGTAGAGAAATAAAGGTAGGTAGGGAAGGAGGGAGATGTATGCATATAGAGAGGGAGATGGGAGATAACTATAGTAGAGATAGAAGGGGAGATAAATATGGAGGAAGGAGGGAAGGAGAGATATGTAGAGAAATATAGGTAGGGAGTGAGGGGGAGGTATGTAGAGAGAGGGATAGGGTGAGAGAGAGAGGTAGAAAGATAGGTCTATATCTTGGGGGAGAGAGGAGAGAGTGAGATAGCACTCAAGAGGTAGAGAGATGGAGAAAGAGAGAGAGATAGGGAGAAAGATGGGTATAAATCTTGATAGAGATAAAGAGAGTGAGATAGAGAGAGAGATGGGTATAAATCTTGAGGGAGACAAAGAGAGTGAGATAGGGAGAGAGATGGGTATAAAGCTCGAGGGAGACAAATAGAGTGAGATAAAGAGAAATAGAGAGGGAATGAGTGAGGGAGAAAGAGAGAGGGAGATTTATGTAGATAAATAGAGGTAGGGAGGGAGGGTGGTGGAGGTATGTAGAGAAAGGGAGAGAGGAGATAGAGATAAGTAGAGAAAGAAAAGGTTAGAGAGAGATAAGTGGAGAGGAAGCATGGGAGGGTGGGATAGAGAGAAAGGGGGAGAGAGGGAGAGCTATGTAAAGAACTAGAAGTAGGGAGGGAGTGAGTGGGGGTATGTAGGGAAAGGGAGAGAGATAGAGATAAATAAAGAGAGGGAAGGGGAGTGAGAGGTGGGGAGGGGCAGAGAGAGGCGAGATAAAGAGGGGAGAATATGTTTGAGGTAGGTAGAGAAGAAAGGGGAGATAAAGAGTAGACTGAAGGGTGAGAGAGATAGGTTTAGAGCTTGGGGGAGAGGATAGAGTGAGATAGAGGTTGAGAGAGGGGAAGAGGGAGAGTGATAGGAAGAGAGATAATTATAGAGATTGTAGTCACACAAATCTGTCCATTTTAATTAAATGAATATTTCGTATTTATTTAATTAAAAATCCATTAAGCCATTACTTAATTAAATAAATATTTAATTAATTCATCCCCAGACATTCTTCTATTAATTAAATAAATTATTCAATTTATTTTAATTAATTCATTAAGCCAAATACAAATCAATTAAATAAATAAAATCTATTTATTTAATTAAATCCCCCTATTCCTCTTTTAAATAAATTAAATAAAACATTTATTTAAATCATTATCCCCCCCACTTGCATTTTCCTACAAATGCAACTTGCACACATTTATTGGAATAAATGAATTTTTATTTTAATAAAATCCTATTTTCCCTCACCCACCAAATCCACTTGCAAAATCTAATCCCCTTCTAGATTCTTCTAAACCCTTCCTAATTAGCCTAATCCATCCTCTAAACTTTGTCACATCCCTAAGCAAAGGGAAGTCACTTCTCAAAACCTCAAAGTCTTTGATAACCATTAAAGGCTTCAAGTCTTCAACCACTAAATGGCTCAAAGTCTTTGATAACCTTTAAAGGCTTTCAACCTTCAACCACTTAATCCCCAAAGTCTCCAATAACCATTAATGGTTAATTCAAACCCTCCCACATGGTTAAAACATTTGTTTTGACTCAGCCTCTATCCAACCCAAAGGTCTCATCAGGCCATTAATGCTTTGACCATGATTATCTCTTAAACATTTGCACAAAGGTTTATCCTTGGATTAACTCTTAATCCAGTGGGTAAGCTTAATTTAGACTTGACCCTTAGCCTTTAGATAACCATGAGGTCTTCTCAGGCCTTTAATGCCTCCAACCTCTTTTCTCAACCCAACCCTATGTTGACACTTGTCACCATTTCATTGGTGCCAATTGTGCACATGGATCCCCAACTTTCAAACTCAACCCTTGATTGAATCTTTCAATCTCAACCATCCATTGCTCCATTTTTCCTATAAATAGAGCCCATTTCTTCATAATCCAGATCCTGAAAACTTGTATGCATCTAAGCTATAGACATTTTAGAGAGCATTCTTAGCATAATCATGTAATATCCTGTTATTTTGGTTAAAATATATCAGTTTAGCATCAATAGCATAGCATTAGCTTTTTATTTCACATTCAAAGCTCAATACTATAATCTCAATCCTCCATAAGCATCCATAGTGCAAAAAGCTGCTGAGAGCTACACTATTTTGGAACTTGGAGAGGAGAGGAACAAGGGAGAAGAAGCCAAGAGCATCTTAGGAGGCATTTGGAGATGCCTCATCGTATTTACTTTCCTAGTTAGACATTCTATCATGCTTTTGTTATCTCTTTTGATATGCTTGTGTAGGAAAGTGTTTGGTTTATGATTTCTAACACTAACAACTTGGCTTTTCTTCTTATTGGTGTTGTGTTATCATTGACTAACCTGATCCTTTTTGCAGAGCATCAGAGATCGAGAGAGACAAAGAGAGTGAAATTGAGATAAAGAGAGTGATGATGGGATCTTGGTGATTATTGAAATTTAACTAAGTTTGAGAAATTATAATATCTAAAGCTTGGGGAGAGAGAAGAGAGTGAGATAGAGAGAGGTGGAGAGGGGGGAGGTGAGAGATAGGGAAGTAGAAAGGTCTAGAGCTTGAGGGAGACAAAGAGCATGAGATATAGAGATAGGAAGAGAATGATGATAGGAGCCCACTAATTAATGAAATTTGACTAAATCTTTATTTATATAATTATAAGATCTCCTAAAATCTAAAATTTGCATTATGACTCTTAGAGATTTGAAACCATTTTCGAATATCTTGGCAATATATACATAAAATATAAAAAAGACAAAGGGAAAATCTAAAAGGGGAGGGAAAAGGAATTAATGAAGAACACAAGATACCACTGAGAGGGCCCAGGTGAATCAATGGTTATCAACAACCTTAAGCCTTTAAATCCTAAAAATGTGTACCGGTAAGCAATTCCAAGACTAAGGGAGTATACCAATGAGATAAAACAAATGATAAAAAAAGAAAGCACACAGAAAGACACATCACACAACATCGGATATATGAGGAAAACCCAAAGTGGGAAAAACCTCAGTGAGAAATGCTGTTGGAGTCTACTGCTCCAATCTAGCCTCACAATGAAACAACAATTTTACAAAGTTTAGGGCACCAACCCAAGGAGCACCAACCCCAAATGATTTATGGGCACCAACCCAAAGGAGAACCAACCCCTAATGATTTATGGGCACCAACCCCTACACTGAGCACCAACTCAATGAAAAATCAATGAATTATTGAATCAATGCAAAATGAGCACCTTGTTGCAAATGAGTTTTGTAACCTCTGTACAGTTCACCTTGTTAGTTCAACCATTCTATGTTTCTCTTCTTCTCATCACTATCAGTTATGTTCACTCTTCCAGATTCCTCTTCTGCTCAGCCTCTACCTCGCCTAACATCCTCTCTCTCTCTCTCTCTCTCTCTCTCTCTCTCTCTCTCTCGCTCATTGCTATTGACTTCTTGGTTCAGATTCTACCAATTAGATGAACTGTCAGACTGTGTAACTGGTTACCAGTTAATCTATGCCTTACCGGTTAAACCCCTCTTATCAATTCATCTATCAACATTCAGTCACTTTGGTAAACTGCGATGAACTCTTAGACTAATTACCTCTCTTCTTGCACATTGACACTCTCTTTTGCAACATCTGGTTTCTAGCATCTGACCTCCTTCATCACAAACTTAGATCTTCAATCTGCATTTTATACTCATGCTTTCCCACCAACAAGAGAATTCAAGCTTTGAGCCCTAGGTTTTTCTTCACTGACTGTGAACCATGTCAAATCATATTTGATCTTGTTTCTAGAATTGACATCCTGCAACAAATCAGATAACACCGCCATCTTTCATCCTTTCAATACATGTTTTCTAAACTTGGCAAACTGCAACCTATTTTTTGGCCTCGCTCTTTGTCAATCATAATAGATGATCTTGTTGTTTCCTACTCCAAATCAGATCTATCAACTAGATGACCTGCATCAATCCTTGCATCACAAGTTTGTGTCGTTCAATCTGCTTCAAGCCACAATCCTCTACACTCGACCCATGATTTCTATAGTCTACATTAAATGTCGACCCAATCACCAACTACCTCAATGATTCACTGTTCACTTGCCACTGCATGTTTGCCACCTAGAATCCACATGTTATCTTTGTCAGCATACAACTCAGTTCACTATGTCAGTTCAAGCTCAGGTGTCGACCAAAAACTCACTACTAGTAATCACCTTATACTATCGATTCATCTGCCCTACTAGCTATATAATAATTGGTTAACCTTCAAGCCATGCTCTTCTTTGTTTGGTTAGTTAGGACACAATACCTTTTCACTACATATGACCCAATGTCATGTTCCTCTATGTTCTTCTTGTCCCTTGCATGCTTGTCGGTGGACATGTTTACAGGTTGATACAACACCTACCTACATACCAGTAGCATACCATACATACCAGTTGACATCAATGACAACATAATGCCAACAATCTCCCCCTTTGGCATTGATGTCAAGAAAATGCCAACAATCTCCCCCTTTGGCATTGATGTCAACACATAGTATTTACTATCATATTGGTTCCTTCTCCCCCTTTGATAACAATGACAAAGAGCACAAACAAAAAGCTTTCTCCCTTGGTCAAATCTCCCCCTTTTTGTTCAACCTTGTTGACTTACCGGTTCAAATTATGTCGGTTAGATGAACTGCCAGTATGTGTAACTGGTTACCGGTTACTCTATGCATTACTAGTTAAACCCCTCTTATCAGTTCATCTATCAACATTCAGTCACTTCAGTATTCTGCAATGAACTCTCAGGCTGATTACCTCTCTGCTTGCACATTCACACTCTCTTCTTCGACATCCAGTTTCTAGCATCTAACCTCCTTCATCACAAACATAGATCTTCACTCTGTATCTTTATACTCATGCTTTCCCACCAACATGGGAATTCAAACTTCATGCCCTAGGGTTTTCTTCACTGACCACAAACCTTATCAAATCATATATGATCTTGTTTCTAGAATTGATAGCCTGTAACAAATCAGATAACATCACCATCTTTCATCCTTTCAATACACATTTTCTAAACTTGGCAAACTGCAACTTGTTTTTCGGCCTTGCTCTTTGTCAATCATAATAAATGATCTCACTATTTCCTACTCCAAATCAGATCTGTCAACCGAATGTCCTGCATCAACCCTTGCATCACAAGTTTGTGTCATTCGATCTACTTCGAGCCACAATCCTTGGCACTCAGCCTGTGATTTTTGCAGTTTGCATTAAATGTCGACCCAATCACCAACTACCTTGACGATGCATTGTTCACTTGCCACTGCATGTTTGCCACCTGGAATCCAGGCGTTATCTTTGTTAATATCTAGCTCAATTCACTGTGTCAGTTCAGGCATAGACACCGACCAAAAATTCACTACCGGTAATCACCTTATACTACCAGTTCATCTGCCCTAAAAACCCAAGTAGGAGCATGTTTTTTGTGGCTTAGTATCAACAAAAATGTATGTGTTTTGCTTGTTCAACATAACACATACTTTTTATGCTTGTTGAGCAAAACATGTATGTGTTTTACTCTCATAAAAGCACATACACGTTTTGATTTCAAATAACATGTGTAACATGGTTTTGATTAAAAAACCACATACATGATTTATGGATAGAATTTTTTAAGCCATAACACATACGTGGTGTTTGAATTTTTCAAAACCACGTAGTCATTTAGCTTTTTTTTTCTTTTTTCTTTTTTTTTTGTGAGTGGCCACTTTTTTGTTCACCATCTTGGTGCACATACCCACTAGGTCTAGGGTGCCTAGCAGAGTTGACTAACATTTTTAGGCTCATATTTCAATGATAGGTTCCTTCCTATTTTCTATTTCTATATTTGTACTTCTGTGTTTACTTTCTAATATGTTTATGTCTATTTTATGTTGAATTTGGTCAGTTTCCTAGCATTTTACCTATTTCTTACATCATTGCTCATTCTAATCATATCCAATCACAATTAATAAAAAATGGAACAATTGATCCAAGTGTTAGCTCTCTTAAGGGACAAGAGTTGAGCCTAATTGATTGTTCCCTAATGAAAGAGAGGTTGGAAATGATTCATAGTTTACATTTTTAAGCTAGTGAACCATATTTCCTACATTTCAAAATTGCAAAATAATAAATGTTGTTCCAAGATTATAGATGGAGGCCATCAACACCATATCAACAACAAGCAAAATTTTGTCTATGGTGTTGTGTATTAAGCAATTTGCATTACAATAGCAAGAAGGAACGATGATTTGAAATAAAAAATCACTTTAATGTGAGATGAGTTGGCCATAAATTATTAGAATGAATAATATCTAGTACCTAGTCAAGCTATTGTACCTTGTAATTACATACTAAGGGACATATTCACATGCTAAGTTTACTTAGGTCCTAGGTGACATTCTAGAAGTTAGTTATAATAGGGTCATGCAACCCTCTTTTACTTTTATTTTTGTAGACATTTAATAGTTGCATTAGGCAATTAATGCTTGTGCCATGTTAGTTGTTCTTAATACATCACATATTGCCTTTATAACCAAGGCATCTCATTGTAAATTTCATATTCAATCAATCATCTTTAATATACACATTATTCTTGTTATTCTCTCTTGTGGAAGTATTTTCGTCTTGCAGAAATTTTGGGGGTTTTGAGGGTGTTGAAGAGTCACCTATCTACTCTTACATAAACAACATGGAGACTTATTCATTCTTTATAGCTCATTATGACAACCTTCTCACACCAACACAAATAAAAGACTACAATAAATTATCTCTAAATTGTGTATTCTAATCCATTACCAAACTCATGATCAATATTGTGTAATAAAAGTTTAATTACAGCAAGATCGTATGCAACAACTATGTGCTAAGATAGATGGACTCAAAACAAAGCGAGATCGTTTGCAAGGAGAGCTTGAGGCATTTAATCAAATGAGAGTAGCAGATATACAAGTACCACAAAGGATGGATGCATTGACAATGAGGCACCGACAGAGACTATCGGGTGAGCCTATGTCGTAATAGGGCTAAGAATGCAAGTGCAGTTGATAGATGTACGGCTGAAATCCACAACCTTTAAATGGAGATTTATCAAAGCATAAAGGTAGAGGGATTTTGTCAGGTGATGTTGTAATTTCTTAGGAAGACATGATTTCAAACTGTGGATATTGTGGAAGCTTAGATACGACAAGTGAACCATTTGACAAAATATCTTGAGAACATGCCATTGCAAGAAATACGATGGCTGGCAGGTTGTTATGAAATAAAAAATGTATGAGTTTCCCTCAAAGCATAAAAAGATGTAGGATATAGGGCAGATATTATTGGGTTAAATTCATCTAGGTTGAAATACATGCAAAATGTGGAAGAAAAAAAAAGTATGAAAAATATTCAACCAAGCTCATCAAATAAATTTGGTCTCAACAAATGCTACAAATGCATATTCACAAAGATGGGAGAGAGGATTTTGTTAGATATTATAGTTCCAATTGCCGCGGTCAATATGAATGAAAAACATCAAAGCATGGATGAGACACAAATTCAATTGGTAGACGAAAGACTAAATTCCATAACCCGCACCATCATTTAATAACTTTTGAAACAAATGCAATTGGTAGGCAAAAGACTAAATTCCATAACCCACACCATCATTTTCTCTTCTATACCAAAATTTTGCAATTTGCTTCAATCAACATGCATGAATGTATGAAAGCATAGAGTACAAGACATGTGAGCTATTTGGCACAGTGTAGTGAAGGAAATGCTTCTCATGGATCACAATGATTGTAGAGTGTATGCAACCGTCAAATCATAAGTGTTGGGTTTGATATGCCAAATCATAAAGACTTGAATAGTTTCAAAAAATGCCGCTTGGATGGTTGTGTCCTTCAATTAATTAAGACAGATTACAAAATTCACCACCGAGCTATTGTAGTTGAAACATATTGGGGTCACATTAATTGGTATTTTCATCATATATAGTTTCACAGAGCTAGTGACATTTGTGATCACAGTTTAAGAGCAAAGAGAATTTATGATTAATTCCCCTGTAGTACTATTACTAATGTTGGTGATACCTTGGTTAAGTCTCCTTCAGCGATTGTGCAAAATAGAATAATGTTGTATCAAAGGCTATAAAGATGCGAAAGTGAGAGAAAACTTTAAATGATAACAAGTAGTTTTGTTAAACAAGAATATATTATTGACACTAGAAAGGGAGCCTCATGTTGATGGAGAAGGTACATGCAACACATTTTATCATTAACATTACACAAATGATAACACCTCAAATAAGAATTAGATATAAATGGTAAATGATCAATGAGATTAATGATTTGGCAAATTTGTTATTGATCACTGCAATTTCTCTTGTGAAAGTTATTAAAGGAAATGACCATGACAAGACCAACTTTTGCAAATTGCTTGGGAATACAAGGAGTTCACAAGAGGAAATGATGACTAGTAGATGTAGTCAAATCTCTCATATCTGAAGACCAAATTGTTGATGAGAAAGTTACTCGCAGAGTAGAAGAAGATATGGAATCCACCCCGGCAAAATAGACAATGATTTATTTCTTGAATGTAATGGGTTTGAAATTCTTTTTGTAAAAAGTGACCTATGTCACCTATTGTAACTAAGGTTGAAAAGTTGACTTCTTCCATGCATAAAAGTGTAAGTTATTAACTCATTGAAATTTACACAGAAAAGAGTTAGTTATTAACCCAAGATTGAAGTTGGTTAAAAGGTAGTTATCCTACAAGCCTATAAATACAAGGCTTTCGCATTGTAAAAGGGAGACTCTTACAGAGGGGGAAAACTCTGCCAAATTTTGTAGAGGAAATAAATGAGAAATTTTAATGTTCATACCTTTTTACTAAGGGGTTTTTGAACTTGTATATTTTCAAAAAGAAAAATGAACAATGCATTGAGTTTGTGTGTCTTGAATGTATTTATGAGTTATTGTTACTAATTTCTCATATGTTGAATTAGTAATCCCTTTATGTATTGGTGAAACTTGTTGATGGAACACATCATTTCATGGTATTTTGACTTGCATGTGCTAGTGCAACCTATCTCTTCGTGTGTTGAGGTTTATTGTACTTCTCTCATCACCATTGTATGACTAACCTATTTTTTGGTATAACCCCTTTTGTAATTGTTATCATTTATGGAATCCTACTTGGTATTCATGTGTCTTCTAGTAGGGTTTCTGTTATTAATCTTGTTTAAGTTCTATGTTTCCTCCTTTATGTACTTTCAGGTTAAATGTACACAAAAATCCTAAACACCCCTATCATACGAGGGAGCTACCCCTCTCAAGCACAGAGGAAGATTGTGATTTCACTCCAATTTCTCCAATTGTTGGAACATTTGTCATTCCTCATCGGGCAAACAAGGTCAGTTTCAGATAAACTACCGTAGTGATAAAATCTATTTACCAATAGATTTTTGGTGACTCTGCTAGGGAGCGAAATACCAGTGTTCTTTGTTCCTCATAAATTGTAAGGTGCCTTCTTCAGAATGAAGGTTAGCGACTATCTGAAAGATCAAATTTAGAACAATGGTTTGGTACAAAAGAAATTTGGAAAGTGACAGTGAAAGTGATGATGAAGATTATACATATAAAAAGAAGCAAGTTTCTGATGAGCCCATAGAAGTTGACTTCTTGAAGAGATTTTATGGTGGTGTGTAGTTTACTCCTGATAAGATTCATCCCTCTTTGTGTCAAGTGTTACAATATATTGAAGAAAAGGATGGAAAAGAGATTAGTTTTCTTTTTTGTGATCATTTACCCAAGTAAACAATCAAGAAAGATGAAGAAAAAAGTGATCTTTCTCTTGAGCCAGTTGCTCAACACAATCAAAGTCTTGATAATCCTGCACAAGTCAACTTCTTGAAAATTTTCTACATTAAAAAGAAGCTTGATCCTCATAAAATTAATCCTTCTCTACTCCAGACTCCACAAAAGATTGAGGAAAAATGTGGAAGAGAGAACCAAATTTTTGCTCATGATTGTATTCTCGAATCAACAATGGATAATAATGCTCATTCTCCTGCACCTATTCCTCAACAAAATAAGATTCCTAGTAATTCGATACCGATTAAGTTTTTGAAAAACTTCTATTGAAATAAACATCTTGATACTAATAAGGTGCACCCTTCATTGCTTCAAAAGCTGCAAAAGGTTGAACAAAAATATGAGAATAAGAATAATTTTCTCATTGATATAAATTCCTGCAAAAAAAGTAATGAAAGGAGTTCATTAGAATGTGTATATGCAGAAGAATATGAAGTCACATCTAATTGTAAGGATACATGTCAAGAGAAAGATCTAAAGGTGAGTGAGATAGAGAATGAAGATTGCATTGAAAAATGCCATGAGCACTATGAAGATTGTCGTAGAAAAGAAAAAGACTTCTATCAACTTGAAAACAAAGAGCTTGGAGATGATGAATCAAATTCTTTTCAGACATGCATGCAGCCGAAGCTTGAAGAAGATGATGAAGAAAGAGAATTTAAAGAAGAATCTTGTATAGTCTTCATTCCAACTTGGTGTCTCAATTCTTCTAACAATGACTTTCTATGTGGAGAAGATATTCTTATTCATCCATCACTAATAGTTGAAGATGAAAACTTTTCCAAGGAAATGAAAGGTAGTGGACAACCTTGTACAGATATGACCAATGGAGAAGCAACCAAAAGTAAAATTTTGCAGACATAAATTCTTTATCTTCAAGAATGTAGACCTTTATTAAACTTCTAGATCAGCCTCGAGTGAAAGAAGATGAACCATCAAGCATTCACTCTTTATCATATTTGCCACCTGAGTATGAATTTTTCAAATTTCACGAACAGTGTGATCAAAAGGAATCATTGGGACAAGAGAACACAAAAATAAATGCAGATGTCTATGAGAGGGTTGAAGATGAAATCCATGTAGGTATATCATTAAATGTCCCTATCTTGATGGAATTATAATCTATGCCTTATGAATTATTCAAGGTTCAAATCAATCCTCTTTTTGAATATTTGGATCAAGAAGACATCCTTATTCAAGACGATAGTTTTGGGAACTTTACCAAAAATGCAGAGATAAATGAGGTAATGGATGATCTAATGAAGGAAGCCCATGAAGTTAATTCTCATAATGTTTTTATTCCAGATTGGTGTTTGAAGACTTGAAATGATGACTTCAACTATGGTAAAAGTGTGTACCTCAATCCTTTGTTTTTCAAATGAGCGTATTTCTACAAGTGATTTCCAAGTTGATATTCATTAACATGATTCAATGGTTATGTTTACTAAAGTTTCTTCACATCACATATTATATGAAGGCTGTCCAATTCTTGGATTAATTTATTGCAAACTAGACTATCAGAGGGATCTTTAGATAGAGGATATGGGTATGCTTGAGAATATTCCACAAATTGCCAATAATGTTCAAAGTGGTACCCAAATCTTTCAAAAGAGCCTACAGATTTATGATGAGAGATGGTTGTTTGGTTCATTGCTCAAAGATATTTATCATCTTATACATGTTGATCTTGCCAACCTGCTAAGATTACAGGTGTCACATGGATGTATGCTACTTTTCTGCAAAAGTGCCTATTTCTCTCAGCTTGTGAATGGTTTTGTATGACAATCCTGGAGAAGTTTGAGGTAGGCTTTTCCTACCATGTACATATTTTAGTTAGAAGTTTTGTTGTGTTCATCCCATTTATTATTTGTGTTTAGTTTCTCCATCTTTTCCCTATGTTGTTTCCTCTTTGACTCTGCTGACCAATGAATAATGCACTAGCCTGCAAACCAGAGATTTTGGGTTCATCCTGTGTCCTTTGCAGTCCTTGTCCCCAGTCAAAGCCAGCTATTGCCCCCATATTTGACATACCTAAAATTTGATCTTCAAATCAGTCTTAGTGTCGAGTAAAGATCCAATAGGTGTTTATGCGTAAGTAGTGAGCGCGTGGTCCAAGGTCATTGCCAATCAAAATATGAAAAATGGATGAATTATGGAAATTACCAAGAATTGAGGGAAATAATTTGATAGACAGGTTCTAGAAATCATTTTGTTTCATGTGGCTAATTTTTACATGAACCTAGTTCATAGTTTGTTATATTTTAAACTTTCAAATTTTGGTTTCTGTCGCCTAGAAATGATTAAAATCTCTCATTTTAATATTTATCATGGATTAAATGATGTCGTTGGATTTTTTCCCTACCATCAACGTGTGTTTCAAATTTTAGGATCTAACTCCCTACCATTTGGAAGATATGGTCATTTTTCTCAAGCCTGAACATTAAATTTAAAATATTTAAATTATTTCTCAAAAAAAAAAATTAATATTTTAGATTATTTTTATATTGTGGTCATTTGAGGGAAAAAGTTGTCTAAACGTCATTTTCATCTCTCCTTTATTCTCATCCATGGTCGATGCTTTCTAGAGGTCAAGGTCATAATCGTTGAAATAAATGGTTAAAGATGCTCAATTTTCGAGCATTTTTAACCCATAATCATGTTACCTTTGAGAAAAAAAATGGTTAGGAATGCCCCTTGGATGGTTGTTTCCTTCAATTGATTAAGATAGATTACAAAATTCACCACCGATCTATTATAGTTGAAACATATTGGGTTCACATTAATTGGTATTTTCATCGTATATGGTTGTACAAAGCTAGTGACATTAGTGATCACAGTTTAAGGGCAAAGGGAATTTAAGATTAATTCCCCTCTGGTATTATTACTAATGTTGGTGATAACTTGGTTAATTCTCCTTCAGCGATTGTGAAAAATAGAATAATGTTGTATCAAAGGTTATAAAGATGCCAAAGTGAGAGAAAACTTTAAATGATAAGAAGTAATTTTGTTAAACAAGAATATATTACTGAAATTGGGAAGGGAGCCTCATGTTGATGGAGAAGGTACATGCAACACATTTTATCATTAACATTGCACAAATGATAACATCTCAAAGAAGAATTAGATATAAATGATAAATGACCAACGAGATTCATGATTTGGCAAATTTGTTATTGATCACTACAATTTCTCTTGTGAAAGTTATTAAAGGAAATGACCATGACAAGACCAACTTTTGCAAATTGCTTGGGAATACAAGGAGTTCACAAGAGGAAATGATGACTAGTAGATGTAGTCAAATCTCTCATATTTGAAGACCAAATTGTTGATGAGAAAGTTACTCACAGATTAGAAGAAGACATGGAATCCACCCTAGCAAAATCCACAACGAGTTATTTCTTCAATGTAATGGGTTTGAAATTCTTTTTGTAAAAAGTGACTTATGTCACTTATTGTAACCGAGGTTGGAAAGTTGACTTCTTCTGCGCATAAAAGTGTAAGTTATTAACTCATTGAAATTTACGCAGAAAAGAGTTAGTTATTAACCCAAGATTGAAGTTGGTTACAAGGTATTTATCCTAAAAGCCTATAAATACAAGGCTTTTGCATTGTAAAAGGGAGACTCTTACAAAGGGGAAAAAACTCTGTAGAATTTTGTAGAGAAAATAAATGAGAACTTTTAGTGTTCATACCTTTGTACTAAGGGAATTTTGAAATTGTATATTTTCAAAAAGAATAATGAAGAATGCATTGATTTTGTGTGTCTTGAATGTATTTATGAGTTATTGTTACTAATTTCTCGTATGTTGAGTTAGTAGTCCCTTTATGTATTGGTGAAACCTGTTGATGGAACACATCATTTCATGGTATCTTGACTTGCATGTGCTAGTGAAACCTATCTCTTCATGTGTCGAGGTTTATTGTACTACTCTCATCATCGTTTTATGACTAACCTATTTTGTGTTAACCCCTATTGTAATTGTTATCATTTATGGAATCCTACTTGGTATTCCTATGTCTTCTAGTAGGGTTTTTGTTACTAATCTTGTTTGTTCTATGTTTCCTCCTTTATGTACTTTTAGGTTAAAAGTACACAAAAATCCTAAACACCCCTATCATATGAGGGAGCTATCCCTCTCAAACACAAAGGAACATTGTGATTTCACTCCAATCTCTCCAACTGTTGGAATATTTGTCACTACTCATCAGGCAAATAGGGTCAGTTTCAAATAAACGACTGCAGTAACAAAATCTGTTTACCAACAGATTTTTGGCGACTCTGCTAGGGAGTGAAATACCAGTGTTCTTCATTCCTCGGAAATTGTAAGGTACCTTCTTTAGAATGAAGGTTGGCAACTCTGTCTGAAAGATAGAATTTAGAATAATGGTTTGGTACAAAGGAAATTTGGAAAGTGACAATAAAAGTGATGATGAAGATTATATATATAAAAAGAAGAAAGTTTCTGATGAGCCCATACAAGTTGACTTCTTGAAGAGCTTTAATTATTGCATGCAGTTTACTCCTGATAAGATTTATCCCTATTTATGTCAAGTGTTAGAAGATATTGAAGAAAATGATGGAAAAGAGATTGGTTTTCTTGCTTGTGATCATTTACCCAAGTCAACAATCAAGAAAGATGAAGACAAAATTGATCTTTCTCCTGAGCCAGTTGCTCAACACAATCAAAGTCTTGATAATCCTAAACAAGTCAACTTCCTAAAAAGTTTCTACATTGGAAATAAGCTTGATCCTCATAAAATTAATCCTTCTCTACTCCAGACTCTGCAAAAGATTGAGGAAAAAGGTGGAAGAGAGAACCAAATTTTTCTCGTGATTGTATTCTTCAATCAACAATGGATAATAATACTCATTCTCCTCCACCTATTCCTAAAACAAAATTAGATTCCTAATAATTCGAAACTGATCAAGGTTTTGAAAAAATTCTATGGAAATAAACATCTTGATCCTGATAAGGTGCACCCTTCGTTGTTTCAAAACCTACAAAAGGTTGAACAAAAAGATGAGAATGAGAATAATTTTCTCATTGATATAAATTCCTATGAGAAAAGTAATGAAAAGAGTTCATTAGAATGTGTATATGCAGAAGAAGATGAAGTCACATCTACTTGTAAGGATACATGTCAAGAGAAAGCTCTAAAGGTGAGTGAGATAGAGAATGAAGATTGCATTGAAAAATGCCATGAGTACTATGAAGATTGTCATAGAAAAGAAAAAGACTTCTATCAACTTGAAAATAAAGAGCTTGGAGATGATGAATCAAATTCTTTTCAAACATGCATGCAGCTGAAGCTTGAAGAAGATGATGAAGAAAGAGCATATAAATAAGAATCTCCTATAGTCTTCATTCCAACTTGGTGTCTCAATTCTTCTAATGATGACTTTCTATGTGGATAAGATATTCTCATTTATCCATCACTAACAAATGAAGATGAAAACTTTTTCAAGGAAATCAAAGGTATGATACCTAGTGGACAACCTTGTACAGATATGACCAATGGAGAAGCAACCAAAAGTAAAATTTTGCATTCATATTCTTTATCTTCAAGAATGAAGACCTGTAGTCAACTTCTAGATCAGTCCCGAGTGAAAGAAGATGAACCATCAAGCATTCACTCTTTGTCATATATGCCACCTGAGTATGAAGTTTTTAAATTTCACGAAGAGTGTGATGAAGAGGAATTATTGGGACAAGAGAACACAAAAAGTAATGCAGATGTCTATGAGAGGGTTGAAGATGAAATCCATGTAGGTATATCAACAAATGCCCCTATCTTGATGGAATTACAATCTATACCTTATGAATTATTCAAGGTTCAAAGCAATCCTCCTTTTGAATATTTGGATCAAGAAGACATCCTTATTCAAGAGGATAGTTTTGGGAACTGTACCAAAAATACAGAGATAAATGAGGTAATGGATGATCTAATAAAAGAAGCCTATGAACTTAATTCTCATAATGTTTGTATTCCAGATTGGTGTTTGAAGGCCTCAAATGATGACTTCTCCTATCATAAAAGTGTGTACCTCAATCCTTTGTTTTCAGATGAGCGTATTTCTACGAGTCATTTTCAAGCTGATATTCATGAATATGATTCAATGGTTATGTCTACTCAAGTTTCTTCACATCATAGATTATATGAAGGTTATCCAATTCGTGGATTAATTAATTGCAAACCAAACTATCAGAGGGATCTTTAGATAGAGGATATGGGTATTCTTGAGAATATTCCTCAAATTGGCAATAATATTCAAAGTGGTACCCAAATCTTTTAAGATGGCCTACAGATTTTTGATGACATATGGTTGTTTGGTTCATTGCTCAAAGATATTTCTCATCTTATACATGTTGATCTTGCCAATCTGCTGAGATTACAGTTGTCACGTGGATGTATGCTACTTTTCTACAAAAGGTGCTTATTTCTCTCAGCCTGTGAATGGTTTTGTATGACAATCCTGGAGAAGTTTGAGGTGGGCTTTGCCTACCATGTACATATTTTAGTTAGAAGTTTTTTTGTGTTCGTCCCATTTTTGGTTTGTGTTTGGTTTCTTTAATTTTCCCTATGTTGTTTCCTCTATGACTCTATTGCCCAATGAATAATGCACTAGCCCGTGAACCAGAGATTTTGGGTTCATCCTGCGTCCTTTGCAGTCTTTGTCCTCAGTTAGAGCCAGCTATTGACCCCATATTTAGCATAGCTAAAATTTGATCTTCAAATCAGTCTCAGTGTCAAGTATAGATCCAATAGGTGTTTATGTGTAAGCAGTGAACACGTGGTCCAAGGTCGTTGCCATTCAAAATATGAAAAATGGATGAATTTTGGAAATCACCAAGAATTCAGGGAAATCATTTAATAGACAGGTTCTAGTCATTATTTTGTGTCATGTGGCTAATTTGTGCATGAACCCAGTTCACAGTTTGTCATATTGTAAACTTTCAAATTTTGGTGTTTGTCCCCTAGAAATGATTAAAATCTCTCATTTTAGGATTAGTCATGAGGAGTAAATGATTTTATTGGCTCTTTTCCCTACCATCACCATGTATTTCAAATTTTAGGATCTAACTCCCTACCGTTTGGAAGATATGGTCATTTTTCTCAAGCCTGAACATTAAATTTAAAATATTCATATTATTTCTCAAATAAATAATTTAATATTTTAGATTATTTTTATAGTGTGGTCATTTGAGGAAAAAATTTGTCTAAATTTCATTTTTATCTCTCATTTATTCTCCTCCGTGGTCGATGGTTTCTCGAGGTCAAGGTCATAATCTTTGAAAGAAATGGTTAAAGATGCTCCATTTTTTAGCATTTTTAACCCATAATCATAACCTTTGAGAAAAAAAATGGTTGGGAATACTCCATTTTCGAGAATTCTTAACCCATATTTATTACCTCTCACAAAAAGGTTAGGAATGCTCCAAAATGGAGCATCTCTAACCTTATTTCCTAACCTTGTGGGCCTGCTTTGTCAAGAAGGTTAGAAATGCTCCGTTCTGGAGCATTCTTAACCTTCTCCGTAAGAGTTTTTAAAAAGAAACTTAAAACAACAAGTTATGAACATTCATCAATTCATTGAAGAAGAGAGGGAGTTCGCCAGATGTTGAAGTTGGAGCTTCTCTGAAGACATGAAAGTGAATTATGGGAGCCTCTGAAAGAGATTTCATCTAACGGTTGCAATAATGGCAGAACACACATAATGTATTTCTTGAATAGACTTTTGAAACTTTCAAATGATTGTAGTTGGCAAGCGTAATGAACTCCTCTGCAACCTATGCCAGCATCCTCCCTACCTGTCCTGAAATAGAAGCTCTAAAAAGAGTATCGACATCTACCAAAGTATAATAAATATGCTTTATGCCCCAACTGACATGTTCGCAAAGATATGGAATCAAAGACAATGCATGAGAAATGTTTGACAGAATGTCATATGCTGCTAATAATAGAAGCATAGACATGCTATAAAATGTAGATATGTGTGTAAAATGTAGAAGGCATGGATAAGATGCAAACAATTCGATAGAATGCCTTAACAAAATATCTTCCCAGGGAATGATACATGTATATGACTACAATATGTGCATCATGTTAAACATGAATCCAATCGTAGCAAGAGAATGAGGAATGTAGTCAATTACTTGACTGAATGCCTTAAAGAAATGTGGTCTCATTTAATGCAATGATCGCAATATATGCACCAAACCAGTCACTTTGTTAACCATGGTATTGCAACCGCTTTGGTAGACTTATATGCATCATGGAGCATACTCACAGCAAGAGAGGCAGTACTAGTTTCAGTAGACCTTGAAGCAGATCCAATACCATAAGTAGATCTAGTTTAGGTACCGCCAGAAGTTTCTCACGTTACATACCCAAGGATAGGAGCAACTGAAAAAGGTAGGAGCACAGGGAACAATGGAATGCATGCAGAAAGTGGAGCATAATCGAAGCTTGTGAAGTGTTTACCAGAATGTTTTATAGAATGCAGATTATGGAAGCATACACGATGCATGTAAACTGTCTGACACAATGCTTCAAAGAAATGTCGGCTTATGGAATGCAATCATAGGTGTACGGCCAAATTTCACCACCTTTACAAGCATCCTTTCAGATTGTGTTAGAATGGGAGCTTCAGATCAAGGTGGCAACATTCATTAAAGCTTAAAGCAGATTGAGGGATTTCATCAATGTTTTAGTTGCAATTGCTCTAGAAGATGTGACTGTCAAACCTAAGAATATCGCCTATCGTGAGGATTGATTACAAGAAGTATACACTGCAATTGGCGAATGTAAAACCAAACTTCATGTTGTTAATGCTTTGTAAGGTGGATATGCATGCCGTGGATGTGGGAGGTATGATAAAGAGCATCAATACTATACATGGTACCTGTTTGACAGAGTGCATAGACAAATCAAGGAAGTATGGAGCAAGCAGAATGTTTGATCAAGCAAGTGCACGTAAATCATTTGACAAAATACCTTAAAGAGATGTCATTTCAAGGAATGAGGTGAAAAGAATGCAGGATATGCATGATGTAATTGGCGGGTGTAAAGCCAAATTCTGCAACCCTTTGGTAGCATCCTTCTTGCCATGCCAAAATGTGAGCTTTTGGAACAAGTGAGAAAATTCTTGTATTTGAGTTCATCCCAAATGGAAGTCTTTTATGATCGACTGCACAAATATAGCGAGAATTCATCAACTCCATTGTCATGGTTATCTTGGGTGAACATTGCACTTCAGATTGCAATAGCTTTGCAGTACCTGCACGTAGATGTTGAGCCTCCTGTGTTGCACCACGATGTCAAATCTATCAGTGTTCTGCTTGTAGATGACAACCATGCCAAACTTGCAGATTTTGGCTCGCCAAAACTGGGCCATAGAGATAGTCGGGATGCACCAGCCCCAGTTAAGGGTAGCTATGGTATTGTTGGAGATGATAAAAAATTGCAAAGCCATGTAATATTTTGAGACCCTTGCAGAGTGGAGGGAAGATTAAAGATTGAGCCAAGACATGCAAACTGTCATGACAATTATTGATCCAAAGCTTAAAGAAGAGAAGATTGATTTGGATGAATTGTAGTTGATAATAGGGATATTGAATGCCTTCCTGAATAAGAATGAAGAGTGAAGACCCTCAATGACATGTATTGTTAGAACCTTATGTTATAAAACCTCAATTATAGCAAGATCGTATGCAACAACTATGTGCTAAGATAGATGGACTCAAAACAGAGCAAGATCGTTTGCGAGGAGAGCTTGAGGCATTTCATCAGATGAGAGTACCAGATATACAAGTACCGTAAAGGATGGATGTATTGACAATGAGGCACTGAGAGAGACTATTGAGAGAGCAACAAGCTATGTCATAATAGGGTTAAGAATGCAAGTGCAGTTGACAGATGTAAGGATGAATTCCACAACCTTTAAAAGGAGATTCATCAAAGTATAAAGATAGAGGGATTTCATCAGGTGTTGTCATTGCAATTGCTCAAGAAGACATGCTTGCAAACCATTGATAACATGGAAGCTTAGATACGACAAGTGAATCGTTTGATAAAATGCCTTGAGAACATGTCATCCCAAGAAATGCGATGGTTGGAAGGTTGTTATGAAATAAAAAATGTATGAATTTCCCTGCAAGCATAAAAAGATGTAGGATATATTGCAAATGTTATAAGGTTATCCTCATCTGGGTTGAAATACATGCAAAATTTGGAAGCAAAAATAAAGTATGCCAAATATTCAACCAAGTTCATCAAATAAATTTGGTCTCAACAAATGCTACAAATGCATGTTCACAAAGATGGGAGAGATATTTTTGTCAGATATTATAGTTCCAATTGTCGCGATCAATATGAATGAAAAACATCAAAGCATGGACAAGACACAAATTCAATTAGTAGGCAAAACACTAAATTCCATAACCCGCACCATCATTTAATAACTTTTAAAACAAATGCAATTGGTAGGCAAAAGACTAAATTCCATAACCCACACCATCATTTTCTCTTTACCAGAATTTTGCAATTTGCTTGAGTCAACATGCATGAATGTATGAAAGCATAGAGTACAAGACATGTGAGCTATTTGGCACAGTGCAGTGAAGGGAATGCTTCTCATGGATCACAATGATTGTAGAGTGTATGCAACCATCAAATCATAAGTGCCCGATTTGATATGCATACAAATGTCAAATCATAAAGACTTGAACAGTTTCACAAAATGCCCCTTGGGTGGTTGTGTCCTTCAATTGATTAAGACAGATTACAAAATTCACCACCGATCTATTATAGTTGAAACATATTGGGGTCACATTAATTGGTATTTTCATCGTATATGGTTGTACAGAGCTAGCAACATTGGTTATCATAGTTTAAGAGCAAAGAGAGTTTATGATTAATTCCCCTCCAGTACTATTACTAATGTTGGTGATAACTTGGTTAAGTCTCCTTCAGCGATTCTGCAAAATAGAATAATAAATTGTATCAAAGGCTATAAAGATGCCAAAGTGAGAGAAAACTTTAAATGATAAGAAGTAATTTTGTTAAACAAGAATATATTACTGACACTGGAGAGGGATCCTCATGTTGATGGAGAAGGTACATGCAACACATTTTATGATTAACATTACACAAAAGATAAAATCTCGAAGAAGAATTAGATATAAATGATAAATGATCAATGAGATTCATGATTTGGCAAATTTGTTATTGATCACTGCAATTTCTCTTGTGAAAGTTATTAAAGGAAATGACCATGACAAGACCAACTTTTGCAAATTGCTTGGGAATACAAGGAGTTCACAAGAGGAAATGATGACTAGTAGATGTAGTCAAATCTCTCATATCTGAAGACCAAATTGTTGATGAGAAAGTTACTCGCAGATTAGAAGAAGACATGGAATCCACCCCGGCAAAATCGACAATGAGTTATTTCTTCAATGTAATGGGTTTAAAATTCTTTTTGTAAAAAGTGACTTATGTCACTTATTGTAACCGAGGTTGGAAAGTTGACTTCTTCTGTGCATAAAAGTATAAGTTATTAACTCATTGAAATTTATGCAGAAAAGAGTTAGTTATTAACCCAAGATTGTTGGTTACAACGTACTTATCCTACAAGCCTATAAATACAAGGCTTTTGCATTGTAAAAGGGAGACACTTACAGAGGGGGAAAAACTCTATCGAATTTTGTAGAGGAGATAAATGAGAACTTTTAATGTTCATGCATTTGTACGAAGGGGTTTTTGAACTTGTATATTTTCAAAAATAATAATGAAGAATGCATTGAGTTGTCTTGAATGTATTTATGAGTTATTGTTACTAATTTCTCATATGTTGAATTAGTAATCCCTTTATGTATTGGTGAAACCTGTTGATGGAACACATCATTTCATGGTATCTTGACTTGCATGTGCTAGTGCAACCTATCTCTTTGTGTGTCGAGGTTTTTTGTACTGCTCTCATCATCGTTGTATGACTAACCTATTTTATGGTAACCCCTTTTGTAATTGTTATCATTTATGGAATCCTACTTGGTATTTGTATGTTTTCTAGTAGGGTTTTTGTTAGTAATCTTGTTTAAGTTCTATGTTTCTGCCTTTATGTACTTTCAAGTTAAAATTACACAAAAATCCTAAACACCCCTATCATACAAGGGAGCTGCCCCTCTCAAATGCAGAGGAAGATTGTGATTTCACTCCAATCTCTCCAACTGTTGGAACGTTTGTCACTACTCGTCGGGAAAACAGGGTCAGTTTCAAATAAACGACCATTGTGACAAAATCTGTTTACCAACAGGTTGTACAAAAAAAGAATTACCCATTAAGTCAAAGAGGAATATGTGCTTACTATAAACCAAATTTATATATGAGAGGATCTAGAAGTCATAAAATTTTATTCAAAAATAAAAGAAGAAGAAGAAGAATCACTAAATATTTGTTACTTATAAATATTTGAAGTAATTTTTGGCAATTATGGGAAAGTTTACATAAGAATGTATCAATATCAAATATACCTTTGAAATCTAGACCACCTCTCATGACTCCTAGAATCTTGATTTTGTATTTCTATACCTCCATAAGGCACAAACAAACTAACATAAAATTACAAACCTCCTCCTTTGAATTAAATCAAAATCACTAAGTATATAAGTTTACTACCAACATTTATGCTATATATTAATCTAAGTGAATAACAATAGTGAATAAAGTCAACAAAATAAGAATGATTAGATTATAGTCTTCTAAAATTTAACCTTAAATTTTATTGCACTGAAAGGATTCTTCCCATAGTGTATTGGTTAAGTAATAGTGTTGTTGTGATAACAATGGTTCAAACACCGAGTTGGTCATTGTGATTGTAGTCTTGTGCCTATCCTGATCTAATGTCCTCACAAGTTTGAGCCTCAACATTGTTAAATGGGGATGAGTGAGTTCATTTGTGACCTCATTGGTTCATATATCAAGGTCAAAAGTGTTTCTCGTGGCACCAAAGGATATGTCTTATCAGTGTCACTGGTCACATTAAACATTTATGTGAAACTTTAAAAAAGGGAAAAAATATCATTACATAAAATAACTAATGTGAAATGTGTATGAATTTAGCTTGTGGTGGAAATTAAATGGGAAGGACTCAACATTATTTAAATTTTAATCTTTAAAATATATGTATTATTATTCATGTGGTGTCGATTGATCTTATACTTTGGGATTTACACAAGTAAATAATAGTGTTAATACATTAATACAAAGAATGAATGTATAAAAATGGAGGCTGTAGTATGTAGACTAGATGTGAAATATGTTGAAAAATGTATAGATATGAATAATAAACTTTAAAATGTAAAATAATATGTTGTAATAGAAAAAAAAAAAAGATAAGAAAATGATTCCATTTTAAATTACATTCAAAATGCACACAAAATTAAAGGACAATTAACATTCACATAGACAATTTCACCTATACAACATCAACGTATAAAAATAAACAAAGATTGAAAAGAGACTGGAATAATATTAATTAAAATAATTTTTTAAAAATATATTAATTCATTTATCTAATACCTTTAAAATTTATTACACATTTCAACACCATTTAAGACATACCTTTTGTACATATCTTCCTTCTCAAAATTCTCACAATTTATACTTAGGTTTATTAGAAAAGATAAACTTCTCATTACTATTTGTAAGAATTTATGTTTCAAGTGTATGTGTACCTGTGCGTGTGCGTGTACGTCTACGTCTACGTATATGTGTATGTGTGTGCGTAATATATATGTATACAGTGTAACTACATATTAGAGAGGAAGATTTACACAACTATTATATAAAGGAAAACTAGATTCACAATTAATGACATAAAAACTTGTAGTTAACTAATAAATAGGTATATATCAGCATACACACACACACACACACACAAACATATATATATATATATATACAAACATACACACAAATATATATATATATATATATATATATATATGAATCTATCATAAATTTATTTTATTTTAGATTTGAAAAACAATTAATTTTAAAACTTGATTTTATGTCAAAGAATTTCAATAGTTATTATAGTAATACTTAAAAACTGCATCTTATAGTTCTTTTTAATGGACTAAAATTTTGCTCATAAAAGCTGGTGTTAAGAAATCTTTATCTATACTATGATGCTCCAAGAATTTCTGATGAAATTTTTGTCCAATCCTTTAAAATTAATGTTAAAGGATGTATAATATAAGAAAAGAGGACTATAATTAATGAAGACCATAGAGAGATGATTTTTCGTTGCATAAAATTCAAGAAGGGAAAAACTAATTATTGGACGTCGCAATAATACAACTTTTTAGCACTTTCTCTATACATTTTAATTTATGTATTCGAAGAAAAAAATGGAGACAAACCAAAAAATTCTATAAACTACAAGTGAATTCTCATTAGATCCATTAAATTTCATGACAAACTAAAGAATTTTTTGAAAAAGCTTTGTGCAAATACTAGATAATGTTGATTTTCCTCGAAAAATTATACATTGATGTTAAAAATAAAATTATTTAATTAAAAAATTATTGATTGAAATAGAAAACACAATTTTATCAAATATATTAAATTGACTAAAAGTAAGGTTTAAACTTTTATATTCCTTTTTCACTTTATATGGAGAAAGAAATGTTATTTGAAATAATTTGCAATTATTTTGATTATGTAAATATTGTAAAATTATATTTGTGAACCATACGTAAAACTATGCATTGTAGTCTTAGGAGTTATTTTATTTTCTGAATAGTAACAACGCATGTTGTAGGTTCTATTATGCATGCAAGGGTCAAAATATACACATTTCAAAGTGTTGCCTGATATCGACTTAAAGACGCCTCAATAATTGTGCACTTGAAATTGCCAATACTTATGCACAAATGACCCAATAGTCGTGCACAAATGGCCCAATAGTTGTGCACAAACGGACCAATTATAAAACAAAAAAGCTAAAAAATGAACAGCTATTGATACATTGTGAAATTTATTAATAGATTTATAACTATCATCATTTTTATTTCTTTAAATTTAATAATTGAAAAGTTGAGTGAACAGCAACCGATACTCTTCCCCTATTCCTATATGATAGAGATGGGGTTAACATGCTTGCGAGATAACCGTACGCAATGACCTCTTAATCGTGGATGAGAGAGATCTATTAGAATAGATTTCCAATAGTCGGCTTAAAATGTGTTTAGTCGACATAATAAGAGTGCTACTAAATGACGTCGAGGTGACGACAGACCATTACAGCCAAATTCTATGGAAAAATGAAAATGATGTTGTTTTATTGGTTGTTCTTAAAATTAAGTTACAGTAAAACACGTTCGTTTATTGGGTTCGGATTGTCCTCTTAATTTAGAGCTAAGATAAAAGATGGTCCAAATTAAAATATTATAATAATGGTAGCGTGTTTGGGTGTTTATCTCAACGTTATTGCTTAAATTTGAGCCTGCAGCTAGATGTTGAGGTTGACCATTATTATAATAAAGGTAGCGTTTTTGTGTTATTGGGTAAATATGACTAGGATTTTCATGAGCTTCGACTGCACCTAATATAGAGATTGACCATTATTGCTATCTGTAGTAGGTAGAGAAGATAGCATCACGTTGCCCTTACATGCGGTAGAGATTAGTAATCACTGCACAAGGCTCTCGAAATTGGTAAGATCGTTACTAGGCTGGAGAAATTTAAAAGTTTTAATAAGAATCAGCCTAATGAAGTCTGCGAACGCAACCAGGGCGCCGTGGGAAGATCACCAATGGAAGCAAATCACGAAAGGCATCGATCGCATGGCCGTTATTGTTCTTGACACGGGATAAGCCAGGCGATCGATCAGTCATATCCAATTTCACTTGAGTTCATATCATGTGCCTATAAATGCCCGTCAAATCATGAAGCTTTCATCGTCAATCTCGCACTTGAAAAAATAGTGCTACCTAGTGTGAGTGCGTATGTGTGTGTGAGAAAGAGGAGAAGGGATAATGAAAATGCCATCGGAAAATGGATTTCGGTATTTCTTGCTTATGATGCTGGTGGTGTTAAACATGTGGTCGTGGGACGCAGCAGGGCAACTGGCAGTGAAGCTGGGAAGATGGAATCTTCTGGTGGAGAAGGGCGGTGTCTCGGCCATGCACATGATCACCACGTACAAAAACACAGTGGCGATGTTCGATCGGACCAACTTCGGGCCGTCGCAGCTCCTGCTGGACAACGGGCGCTGCCGGGACAATCCACAGGATCAGTTCCTGACCCACGACTGCTGGGCTCACTCCATCGAATATAACATAGCCACCAACACAATCAGGCCGCTCATGATCTTCACCGACACCTGGTGCTCCTCCGGAGCCTTTGCCGCCAATGGGACACTCGTTCAAACGGGCGGGTGGCGGGACGGAGCCACAGATATCCGCTACTTTGTTCCTTGCTCCGATGCCTCCTGCGACTGGGATAATTCTGAGCCTGTGAAGCTTCTCGCCAACCGCTGGTACGCCGCCAACCAGATCCTTCCCGACAACCGCATCATCGTGGTGGGAGGCACGGGCGTGTTTAACTACGAGTTCGTTCCCAGGCAGCCCGGTGAGGGGACGTACAACCTGCCCTTCCTCACCCAAACCCGAACTAGCTCCACAGTCGAGAACAACCTCTATCCCTTCCTCCATCTCTCCTCCGACGGCAATCTATTTATCTTCGCCAACAGGGACTCCATTCTCCTCGACTACAAGAACAACGTGGTGCTGAAAACATTCCCCAGAATGCCGGGCGACGGCCCAAGGAACTACCCTTCCACGGGCTCTTCCGTCATGCTGCCGCTCTCTGCCTCCAATGGGTTTAGCAAGGTGGAAATCCTCATCTGCGGTGGCTGTCCCGACAATGGCTACGCCGCCGCCAAAGCAGGTAATTTTACGGCCGCCCTGAGCAGCTGCGGAAGAATGATCATCACGGACGCCAATCCCTCGTGGAGCATGGAAGACATGCCCGGCCCAAGAACCATGTCCGACATGCTCATTCTCCCCAACGGCGAAATTCTAATAATAAACGGAGCAGCCAAAGGTGTGGCCGGGTGGGATATGGCCAACACGCCAGTCTTCACGCCCTACCTCTACAGACACAGTCTACCCGTCGGGCAGCAGCGATTCTACGTTCTCGCGGCCACCGGTATCGCCAGAATGTACCACTCCACTGCCAACGTCTTGCCCGACGGGAGAGTCATGGCTGGCGGCTCCAACCCACACTTCAATTACGTTCTCACGGGAACGCAATTCCCCACGGAGCTCCGTTTGGAAGCGTACAGCCCTTATTATTTGGAGAGCGTCTACGCCGTCCTCCGCCCACAGATAATCACCATGTCTGCCACCTCCAATGTTGCCTACGGCACCACCTTCACCGTCACCTTCTCAGTTGCATTCGGTATGACGATTAGCAACGTGGTAAATTTTAACGTGTACGCTCCGCCCTTCACAACTCACACCACATCCATGGGCCAGAGGATGCTCTCCCTCTCTGCATCCAAACCCGTAGCGGCTCCAAACTCTACCACAGTTTTTTCTGCCACAGTAACCGCTCCCCCGACGGCTGTGGCTGCTCCTCCCGGATATTACATGTTCTTCGTCGTCAACGGGAAAATTCCCAGCAAAGGCCAGTGGGTTCATTTCTCTTAACTCCAAGGAATCGAATGTGGAGTTGCATTCTGTAATAACAATGTAATTCCGCACGTTGCGAAAGTGGCATGCATTGCAACCCTTTAATAAAACAAATGATCAAGCATTACAATTCTTATGTGCAAGCGCTTCACTATCCTATCTATATGTCTTGCTTGATTTCGAATGCTCCATAATCTCACATATGCCCTTCATGTTTCTTATAGATATACAGCATGATTAGCTATACCTAAGAGCTACACTCACCCTTATTAGTTCCTGCCCTTTCAAGGAACTATTGGGGAGGGTTAATTTTAACATTCGAATAGTTTTTCCTTGCGGCAACCAATCAAGTTTCATACAAGAAATTTCATGAAATGCAGTGTCTCCATTTTGCAATGTTTAAATATTCGAAAGTAATCAAATTTTTACCAAAATGCATTAATAAAAGAATTTGTTGTCTTCTTATTGGATGAAATTATTGGAGCGTTATGGATGCCTTCATGTGAAACGAAATGCTTAAACTTCTTATTCGCTAGTTATTCAGTCACTACAGGATTGCAGAGGGGAGCAGGTTGACAGTAACAGTTGGCCTATAGGAAACAGAAGGTGTGAAAACCTAGTCTTACATTGGCAGTGAATTGTTTATTTCATGGCACGATGCATGGCACGAAGATGTCTATGCTAGGCAGAAGCAGAGGTAGCTTCGTCCGATAACCAGAAGGTAGGCACATAAGGCAGGCAGAAGAGATCATCAAGGTGGAAGGCGGGATAAGGGCGGTCCAACTAGCCAATCATATAGTACCGCACTATCTCAATATGGGAACGCCAGTCGGGCGCAGCACTGAAGCGCAAGGTCCTAGATCTCACAAGGTACAGAGAATTGCCACCTGGCACATTTATTAGTTGGGGCAGAGAGAGCCCCCTCCGGGGCATTCGTTCCAAATTCAGGGATGTAGTTGTTACCTAATTTGAAAAGGCATGTGTGAAGTCTTCAGACCACAACCTTCTTTGCAGCATTGGGCAGGAACTGCGCTGCCCTGCAACACTTGTTATATATGGAGATTAGCATCTAGATATAGAAAACAGAAACATTTTAAGTAAATCTATGATTGAAGTGCCAGACTTAAATCAACCTTATAAATATCTCATATCTATAATCAAAAGGAAACATAGATGTGAGACTCCCATTTTACTCAATTGCATTGGGTCTTTGGGCTCACTACAAACACAATCAGGGTTCATTTCTCCTAGCATCACCATCCAGTAAGGAATCAGATATGGCATTTCATCCTGTAATAACAACATCAACTAATGATCAAGCATTACAATTCTTATGTGAATGCACTTCATGATCCTTCCACAATCCTATCCATATGTCCTCCTTGACTTCGAATGCTTTTAGATACCTTAATATATCATATAAATGTTTATATTTGTGTTTGACATTTTAAAAGCTTAAAGAGATTCAGATTTGTAGAAATAATTCACATGCGAATCTGATTTAAGGTGGCGAGTAGGAATCTAAACGTCAAAATATATTTCTAAGCATCTGAGAGGGGACCTACGGATAAAAAAATATTTTTAAGGATGAACGATTGTGGGATCAGGATGTGTTGAAAATACTATCTGAATTCGATCAAAGTTGTATACTTGTTTTCCTTATTAAGGACATTCTCATCAAAGTGAATCTAGAACAAGGGAAAAGTGTATGGTCATTAAAATAATAGTATTATGAATAGATTTATGAGTTTTTATATTTTCAATTATTTTTATTGCTTTTTAGAAGAATAGCGGTAGAACATTTATTTAGCGATCTTTATTTTAAATTTACTATATTATTTTTATGGTTACTTCAAGATTAATATCTCTATATAATTTTGAAATACATGGATTTTGTATATGTAACTTACCTTTACTTTAAACAAAAACACTATGGTAAAATAGTTAAATTAAAATAATTTGATTCAACTATTGTAGAATCAAGGGCTAAGACTAACTACTTAAAGAGTTACACGAAAGAAAATTAAAATGATAAATAAATATGCACAGTTGTAAATCTAATGTTGATTTAATTGTGCTAAATGTTGTAAATTAATGACTAATGCTCCTAAAAATCATGAACTATTAGATGGCTACCTTAAGACAAAGAAAATAATTGTCTAAATTTAACATAAATGATTGTAGAATAAATATTTGTAGGTTAACAAGAATACACACTATTCAATTATATGAATCTTATCTAAATTTATCTATTAAATCATTCTTTGCTTGAATAATCTTAACAATAATGAAATTTAGTACCCACTTTAATCGGGTTAGGAAGGTTGATCTTCCCACTAACCTACATGAAGGAATCAAATGGACTACACCAAACACAAGGTTCATAAAAGTGAATTTTGATGGTACCTCAAAGAAAAACCTAGGCCCAACCAGGACAAGATGTGTGGCATGTGATCAAAGTGGTAATATCTTTATAGAGAGATTGAAACATTTGGGCGAAACAACAAACAACATTGTAGAATTTAGGGCAACTTTGTTAGGCCTATATATGGGCTTGGAAATAAAAGCTAGGCAAATTCACCTTGAAGGTGACCCATTGATAATAGTCAATGCCATTAGACAAAATTTCACCCCCAATTGGAAGTTGGATCGATGGCTTAAACCTATTAGAGATCTAACTAATAGATTTGATGAGTTCAAAGTAACACATGTATGTCACAAGGGGAATGAGGTTGCAAACAGCTTAGCTAAGCTTGTTGCAAAAATGTTGGATTAGTGTTGATGGTTGAGCCATATGGTAGAAGTGATGACATGGCATGTGTGGATGATAGCAAGTCTTAGTATGCTTCCAATCTGTCACAATAAGAGTATGATAGAGAAATGCACATAGATTCCACTCTCCCATAAATGTAATCATATGGCAATGGCCTTAGAGCTTGCAAATCCATAAAGGAATGCATGTTGATGGTGTATAAATGAGATATCAATAGTCATGAGGTACACATCACCATAACATGTAACAATCAAAGTTATGAAGGATAGTGTGAGGAATATTGATGTGTGTGAGCAATTAATATTTGGACGCTCTACAGATAAGGTAGATTAGAAAGAAGTGAAGTCACTTGGATGGCATCATGACAAGGCAAGCAAGGAAAAGGCCTTATGTGTTTGAGATACGTTGGTGAATTCTATTTATACCCTATAACAGTCAAGAGTGATTCACTCATCTAGCTCTGAAATGCAATGTTATCAAGCATAAAATATGAAAACTATGATTAGGTTAATGTCAAAAAAGCATTAAATATATTTCTTAGCACATGCCCCAAACAAGCATCTCAAGGCAATTTTCAAATCATCCCATTGTCTTGTAACTCATATGATTGAATTCATATTAGGTGAATAATTTATCAGGACATACCATAGGTATAGGTTAACACTAATATTTTGGCAATGTTCCTAGCGACACTATTGGATATGGGAGAACTGAATGTGGTAGCGAAGACTCTATGTGAAGTTGTTCAAAGACCACTATCTAGGGGAATTAGATGATGTCCTAGAAAATGTGGATGTGAAGAAGTGAGTCCCTATACCTCAGGATTATTATGTGTCCAAAGATGTGGGAGGGAAGTGTCAAAGCTACCTATGATCATGACTGTAGAGCTAGAGCTATTTGAAATTAGGAAGCTAGTCATTGCAAGAAACATTGTGTTTTTTTAATAAATTGATGGGCATTATGCTAAATGAAGGTGGGTAGTGGGTGAAGGAATATCTAGAGACAAAAGGCCTTGACTACAACTTCGAGCGGGATGGCAATGGTACAGTCATAAAGGAGGAGGGGATTGTAGAGGATGATGAGGTGATGGCCCACAAGGAATGTGAACTCAACTACCTAATGAAGAAGAAAGTGAAAGATAGCATAGCTGCCCTAGGTTGTTGTGATATGTAAATATTATCAATACTAAGATAGTTGCCTTTCACTTTTAGCAATTATGGGATAAAATAGATACTACAAATATATAGCTATGGTCTTTATTTTCTCTTGAGGGTGACATTTTGACTTAGTAAAATCATAATGCATATCCCTAATAGATCATAGGTGGGTGGGAAGTAGGGTCATATAGATGCCACAATGGCTAAATACTAGTACAAGATATAAGCATGTAAAACCTTTTGAGTGAATACAATGGGTGTTGCCCCTTAGTAGCTATTAATCTACCAAAAAAATAACGAAGATTAGTAGCTAATGATGAAATTAAGGGTATGCCTCATATCTAATTTATCATACCTAATATTTTTAGTTGAATTAATATTTCAATTCATAATATTAAAAATACTTAAATATTATTTGAGTTGATAAGACTGTTTAAATTAACCAAAATATTCTCGATTTATAGATATACAAAATTCTTAAATATTAGACATAACAATTTAGTCTACCCTTGTTCAAAGGAAAAATAGATACATCATTAGTGATGAAATAAATAAAACTAATAAATTGGTATTTGTGTGTGTGTGTGTGTGTGTGTGTGTGTCTGTGTGTGTACACATATATAAGTATATGTACACATGCACATACACATACACACATGTACATATATATACATGTGTGTGTGTGTATGCATATACACACACACACACATGTATATATATGTACATGTGTGTATGTGTATGTGCATGTGTATGTGTATGTGCATGTGTATGTGTATGTGCATGTGTACATATACTTATATATGTGTACACACACACATATATATATGTATGTATACATATACATATACGTATATGGATACATATACACATACATATATATATACATACACACACACACACATCCATACATGGATACATATAGATATACATATATGTATATGGATATATATACATATACATATATACATATATATATATACTGTAGCGTCGTAAATTGTATGCACTTGCTAGGGTGGTACAATTTCACACCTAGTTTAGCACCCGCCTTGGCGCATTTTGCATTTTGCATTGCATTTTCCCTTTAGCACTTAATTAATTAAATTAATTAGGTCTAAGGTTCTATTTTATCATCTCCCATATCATAAAGTTGGGCCCTTTTCATTAAAGTGTGCCCCTTTCATTTTATTCCTCCAATACATCATTTAATCAAAAACCCTAATTAGGTCCTATTTTGAACTTGGGGGCTTGATTTCGGGGGTCAAAACATCTCGAAATCACCTGTAACTTCGGGATTCTCTCTAAAATCATCATATCCGATGGCCCTGAAAATTTGGTGAAAAGTTGTCGGGACCATGGCGCCCAGAGTGCACATGGGCCCGGACATTTTTCCTGAAATTTTAGGAGCGCGATCCAATCATAAAATAAAGCTTAACCCCAAGAAATTGGTGGGATATTCAATCTCTAGGTCGGCCAAAAGTTGAAATTAAGACCTAGGGTTTCATATATAAGATCTCTCTTTCTTCATTGGAAAGGGTGAGAATTTTGGGTTTCAAGGACCTTCTATGCAACAAAAGAGTAGATCTTTGAAGACTTCAACAACATTCAACATCCATCCATCAAGCATTCATCAATTTCATTCATCCATTTAGGGCTTTGAAGACATTGAAGAGCAATAGGGGATCACCGACTGAAGATTGGCTTGTACCCCTCCCTTGGGGTTGGATATAAGTGCAGGTTTCGGGATTCGGACGACGCCGCAAGTTGCAGATCTGACGGAAGCAGATCGAGACAGAACTTCACACCAAATTCCAACCCAGAAAGCTAGGACAGGGGCGTGGGGCGCCCTGGTCCTGCCAGGACAGCGGCACTGGGTGTCCTAGTCCCTGGGACAGGGGCGCTGGGCGCCCTGGTCCTTCTGTCAGACAGCAATTTTCAGCATTTTTGACAGCTTTTCAGGTTGCAAAACAGCAGTTTCAGGGGCAGAATCAGGACAGTGGCGCCCATGCCCCCATCCCTAACATTTTCACTCATATTTTAACACCGGGTATGCATTTACATTCTTGTCTTGTCCTTGTGTTTATAGCTTTCCATTATTTAAGTTCAATTCTGCAAATCTTGTTATTAGTTCATACTTGCACTTTGGGGTTTGGGATTGAACTTGCATCATTTTATCTTTCAATTACAACAAAGGAATAGAAATCCTAATAGGTATCCCATGGCTCTCTCTTCAACAAAAAGAAGTAGCCAATTGTGTGATACCTCTAGGCTCTTTCGTATTCCACAAATGTGTGATTGAAAGTGAGATTAGGGCATGTTTGCTTAGTGTCACTTTTTCCCCCACACATATACATACACACACACACACCCATACATGGATACATATACATATACATATACATATACATATACATATACATATACATATACATACATATACATACACACACACACACACACACACACACACACACACACACACACACATACATGGATACATGTATATAATATTATGTATCATAAATATTTTGTATTTGTAACTAGAAAAGGAAATCAGTGTAACACTATTTATCTTAGATATTATCAAAGGTGATTATAATAGTAATTAAATTTCATATTAAATTATCTTTTATTTGAATATAAAATTCTACTCATGTAGATATGTGGCAAATGAGTTTTTAATCAATATTATGCTAGTTAAATTTTCATTCAAAGGATAGTGTTATCCGTGGCAAATTAGTGTCAAATAAATAATCAATAAGAGAGGAATTAACCATTAGAAATGGAAATTACATATCTTTCTAGTTCTCTTTGGCTTTAAATACTTTAAAAATTTTAATTTATGCATTCAAACATAAAACATTTAGTGAAATACAGCTAGAATATTCTTTAAAATACTAGTGAATCCTTCTTGAATGCATTGTTTTCATGAATAGATGAGGCCTTTTCTAGAAGAAAATTAGTCTACATAAATTAATACCTAGCAATGGTATTTTTCTCTTGTTAAATTATAGAGTAATACTTCAAAAAAAAAAAATTTGAACAATTATTTTTTATTAGGACAAAAATAAGTTTGAGGGGACCTGAAACCCTATACACCAAGTTTTGAAAGGAGCCAAACCCTTTGGAATTAAATAGGAGTCTAGAACCGCCAAACAGAATGCTACCAAAAAATACAAACAAAGACTAACAGTAGCCAACCATTAACCAAACATAAGTAGGGTAGTAAAGAACAAGCAAAGCCACCCACTAGGTCTAAGCAATTAGACTAGAGATAAAATAATAAGGGTTTTGAAAGGCACCCTTAACCTAAAATAGGGGTTTTTGCAAGGCTCTCCTAACCCATATACCAAGGGTTTATCCATGAGACCCAGAAACATCCTACACCAAGCATCGAAGGCTTCCAAAGAGTAATAAATATCAAGAAGCGGGCAAGATCCAAAAACCTGGGGTTTAGACAAGGAACCCTTAACCTTCAAAATGGGTTTTAACATGGCTCCCAAAGCCATCAAGACAAAAGTAGCAAAGGCTCTCTAGCTAAAAATCAACTCCCTGCTAGCCAAACCCCTCTCCACCTCAATAGAAAAGGGACCCACCTCAATAGGAGAAGAAGAGAAGCAGATCAAGAGCAAGAAAAGCACACCGGGATTCAACCCCATAATTGTACAGAAAAAGACATAAGTAAGCCTCACGGAGAAATAACTGACCTCTCTCACCAAGAAAAACACCATCTCCATAGCCATTTTTTCCACCTGCATAGGCATTGTTGCCACCTCTATAGGAAACATGAAAGAGGGAAAGGAGAAAAAAATGCATCAAACCCATACTAAGACCAAACGAGAAAAGTCCACCTCAATAGGAGCTACATAGGAGATAAACCAACCAAAAACAACAAAAGCCTACTTGAGAAGAGGAGGCATTAAGTATTGAGAAACAACAAGGGATGAGCACAACCTTGAGAAGACAAAACCCTAACAAAAAACAAGCCATAGATAACACAAGCCCTTGAAAACTAACAGCATCTACTTGACCGTTGAGAATAGGGCCAACGAAAGCCCAAAAACTTAAAGAGTTGCTTGAAAGAAAAGACAAGGAAGTCCAACAATAAGAGAAAATAAAACCCCACAAGGAGGACAAGACCACAAAACCCATAATAGGGAACCGCAAAACCAAGAAGCTCACCACAAAGGAAGTAGCTCCAAAATAGAGCCCCACATGAGAAAAACTTGAGACCCATCAAAGAACAGAGACCAAGCATAGGCTCCAACAAAGGAAAACATCAAATGGGAAAACCTAGAGGTGTAAGATCTTAGAAAGAAAGAGAACTCAATACCACTGAGCGTAGAAACACCACAAGGGGTAGAGAACAGGGATGACATAAAATACCAACCTACAACTCTAAGGAAAAACACACACAAATGGACCAAGGGTGGAGCAAAGACATCCACCAAGGGAGGAAAAAAACTCCAAACAACAGAGAGACCACATACACTCCAAAGGAAAAGCCCTGAGATAAGACTCAAACCAAAACTCCCACACACAGGAACAAAACTAAGGGAACGCAAACCTGAAAAGAACCAAAAAATGCCCAAACGTGCCACTAAAATTCCCCAAAAGAGAGAGCCCTAAGAGGGGCAGGGAAACCATAAGGGAAAACCTACCATGAGCTAGCCTCAAATAGCCCACCATTCTCAACCATGTCCTCCTCATCTACCTTTGCATCATTCCCTCCATCATCTCCATCCAAAACTCCTGCTCCCGCTCATTTGATTCCTCTTTGGACAATTTTTTATTTATATAGAAAAGCATAATTTAGTCTACAAAATTACTCAATATAAAAAGACAAGTTGGTTTATTTGGCTAAATATCAACTTGAATTATTTATCTTCTACATTATTTGATTGAAAACTCCAATTCTGATTAATGAAATAAACTAAAAATTACCATATTTGGGAAGGATCTTCCAAAAGAGGGAACCAACCATTGTATTTGCTAACATCAATATGACTTGTCACATAGTCATGATGCTCACACCTATGCTTACAACTTTGATGTTGAGTTCTCATCTAGAATCTACATTCATCATGTTAAACATACATTCTCTAATGCATGGTTTGTGTCAGGGAAATCTTTTAATAGTGTACATAATTTTTCATGTGAATATTACAAAAGATATCAAAAATACATTTTCTATTTAATCAAGATTAATTATTAGAAAACACTTTTAACATAATACTTTTCATAATGAAATATTATTATTCCAATCTATTCAAATAAATAGCTTTGATAAGACCTACAATAAAAAAATTATTTAAATCTTTATACATGTTCTCCATACTTATCGACTTGTACACTATGTTATATTACACCATGCATGTAGCAACTTGTCGATACTCTTGAAATAGTTTTCACCAAAGCAAGAGATTTGTACTTCACTCTTACTAAATCATGAAGGATTATTCAAGCATAGTGTAAAACTCTAATTGCATAATAGTCATTAGCCTCATCACATCTAGGGATAAGTGGTGGGCTTGTCACTAGTCCTTGAGATCTTAATATGTACATTAATTTTTTAATTTTTTAAAAGATTGTTCAGCATTGTGGTATGTGAAAATTGATGTACTTGTGCTCGTGGACAATAGGTTCCCTTAAAAATTCAAATCTTTGCATTTTACTTATTTTCCTAACCATCTATTTGGTTAAACCAAGTCTCTAACCATAAAATCTTACAAAAGTTATAAAAAGATAAAAATATGTATTTTCCTTATAATAATGTACTAGCAAGTGTAATGTCCCGAGCCCATATGGAGGCTATATGTCATATGGTGGAGTGGTTTGTCGTACGATGGAGTGAACTCATACAGTGGCTGAGATGTACAGTGACTGAGGTCACTCGAAGGCTTGGTGTCATATGATGATTGGTCACCTGTATGGTGGCTGGGAAAGTCGTACGGTGGATGTTGTTCTGTCGTACAGGGCGTACGGTAGTGGTCATACGGTGGGTGAATACCCACTAGTAGATGTTGTTTAGTCGTACATGGTGTATGATAGGGGTTTGTACGATGGGTGAATTCCTGCCAAGTTCCACCCTTAGACCTCTCTGGATACTTTGTCAGTTCGATGTTGCACAAAGGCATGGAATGAATTATTGTTATGCAAGACACAAGAGACTTAGATGAAGATTCGCACATACAAGGAGAAATTATATTGATAAGATTCACACAACATATTTCACACTCCAAACAGAAGAAAAATAGGGTGAGGGATGAATCCCACTAAAACTGCGGATACCAAGTAGGGAGGGTCTTTCACCTCCGAAATGGTGGACAATAGAACTCCAACTGGAATTCATATAAACAAGAAAAGATACCAAATTCGCATACCTACAACAGTGACTAACTCGGCCATATATATGGGCTCCAAGAAGTTTCCCAAAGGATTACAAATGAGCCGACACCAAAAAAGTTTATAACTAACTAATTAATAAAAGGGGCCTGAAATATATTATGAAGTACGGGGTCATACAATAAATTATTTAAATTGACTATTTAATTATATCGAGGACATTACAGTCCTCCTGGCCCAAAAATTTCTTGCCCTCAAGCAATTGCAGACTCTGATGCTCCCCGATCTGTTCACTCTCCTAGACAATGTCATCATGTTTGAAGATTGCCTCCATCTGTCTGGCCGAAGTTTCCCTCACGCGGCCATTGGACATTCCCATTAGTACCACCTTCTTTCCATCCACTTCAAATGAGAATTCCATCCTCTTGAAGCTTTGTGTGTATTGGTCGAGGGTCTTCATTCATTGAATGCCCAAGATGGCATTTGTATCATCCAAATCAAAAACAAAGAAATCATTTGTCACTGTGTAGTTTCCCATGGTGATACTGAGTTGTGGAACCAAATGAGTACATGACAATAGATGATTTACTCCTGCTGCCTTGACTTTGAACCCCTCATGCTCCTTTGTATGCAAACCCCTCCTAGTGATGAGTGATGAGTTGATAGAGGTGAGAGTGGCCCCACTGTCCAACATGACTATGACCCGTTGCCCTTGGAGTGTACCACAAACCCGAAACACACTGTACTTTGGAGTGTTGGTTAGAGCGGCAATGGCACTTCCCCTACAGACCAGTGTGTAAATTCTCTCTACACGATCTATGTTTTCTTTAACCTCCCTCGTGCTTTGCTGACCATCTTCCTCATTCTCTTTTTCGCTGTCAGACACCACTTCAATGGCTAAGCATCGGTTCCCTGGTCCCCACAGCTCCTTGCAGGTAAAGCAGAGTTTCCTTCTCCTGAGTTCCTACCTTGTGGCTTTATCTAATGATGGCTTCTTCAAGGCTAGGGCTGGTTTGTCATGCGAGTAACTCTCAGAGGAAGAAGGTGAGGTCTCCATGTCACATGCCTTCTTAATCACTTCAGAGAGTGTTGAGATTGAACCCTTTTACCCAACCCTTCATTGGTTCCATCAATCTATCCATGAATAGAACCACCAATCTCCTCTCTGATATATTTGTTACTAACATAGACTATCTCTGGAATTCTGCAATGTAATTGTACACAAGCCCAGATTGCTTTAATTGAGCCAGTTCCTTGAAGTTGAGTTCTGGGTCCTTTCTATCAAAATGGTCTATAAGCCTCTTCGTGAATTCGGCATATGAATTTATTTGATTGTTGCCGAGGGTGACCATTCCATGATGCCACCATTCATGAGCGACTCCTTTGAGGTGAAGTGCTGCAAATTTGAGAGCTTCATTTTCAGGCATTGGGTTGAGCTGGAAGTAGGTATCTACTTTTTATACCCAAGCTCATGCTGAGGTTGCTCCGATCCCATCAAAGGATAAAAAATTAATCTTACCAACCTTCCATTTGATATCATAGTTGTAGTAGCCACGACTTCTACCGCCTGAGTATTTCATCATGTTGGTAAATAGATTTGTCTCTCTTTATTTATTTAATCTTTATGCTCTATGGCTCAAGAAATGAAAGACAAATTTTTCACCAAACAGTTGGATAATCATTATATTGATTAACCTCTAAATTAAGGTACAGCTCCCTTTAATAAATATTCAATCAGCTCCAAATTACACAAAACCAATATTATACTTTTCGCCAGAAAGCACAAAAGGTAATTGCATTCACCAATCAACACCAAATGTACACAAACACTGATTCATATATAATTCTTTGTATAAAGCCAATAGACTTCACATGTACACTAAAACAAAATGAAAAGCTTAAAAGATGAATTTCGCTGATAATTTTCTACGCACATAGAAAGTTTAACAGATCTTTTCTTGAAATAGATTCTCACAAAAATCAGATTTCAAACATCAAACACATATATTCAAAGTCAAAGATAAATGTCATTTAGATTTTCATTCATAGATGATCATCCACCTTCCACATACAAAAAGTCTTTCGGCAAAATTAAAGAGATAGTTTTTCAAAAACTTATCGAACCCCATTAAAGTCATTACAAAACATATAAATAGGTCGCCAAACCAATAGTTTTAACCAAAGGTATAACTAACTCGAAAGAGTTAATGAAAAACTACCCTAACTGCATAACTAAAACTAGAAACAACTAGACTCGTTGGCAAACAACTGCCAGCAGTGCTAGTCATGTCGTCAATTCAGTCTCGATCGGATTGCTCAGGTTGTTATTTTGGACAGACACCATAACTACTTTTGCCGCACTCCACACTCTATGAATCTTGGAGAACTCTTGAATCACTATTACATGCAACAGGCTGATGTGTATTACCTTTTCCTTCCAAAGTTCTTTTTTCCTCTTCACCATCTGCACCTTGGCTCTATGCGAATCCAAGTGATCCAAGAAAACTATGAGCATTGACTCCACTTTGGAAATCTTCATAAAATCTTCCACAGCCAGGGATTTATCCACCTTAATTTATTTAATATGGTTGCTGAACTGATTGATCATTTCTGCAGTATCTTCCAAAGTCTGGCTATCTTCCTTAAGCAATTGGATATCTACATAGCGCAAATCCTTTTACATGGTCATCCTCAAGGTTGTTAGTTCACCTCGTAGACTAGTTGATTCACTATGACCTTGTTCGATGATTTGGTTGTGCCACTCTATGCTTTCTTTGCATATAAACATTATATCATCATTTAATCATGGCACTTGTCTTTCGGAAAGAAAATTCATCAAGCCAAAATGTTGAATGTCACACATTTTCTTTGAAATCACTGCCCATTTAGTCTTTTCTTTTTTCCATGAGATTACAACTCCTTGGTAACTTCATCAGCATCTTTGAAAATCTGAACTAAATCAGATATGTAATTGGTTCCTCGATGCACGATTGAGGTGAGCCATTCAGAGAAAACCTCTGCATTCATCTTGTTTCGTTGAACCTCATCAAAGAACTTCTGATTACTTGGGGATTATGAACTAAACGGCACCAACCTTTGAGAAAATAGCAACGGACTATTCTATAGAGCATGAATATATTGTGCCATCTACATTAAATTTTGCTTCAGCTCAGCCTTGTCCTTTTTGTCCTTCCAAGTGCGGGAGATAATCCATTTGGTCAAAGTATCCAAATGCTTCACATCAACTGCTCTAGTTCCGACCCCCTAATCAACTCATTCAATGGTATAATCTGCCTCTGAAGCAATGGTAGCATCCTTATCTAATGTAGGTTTGGCAATGTCTGCAGTCCAATGCTTTGTGCCTTTGTCAAAACCAATCATAGTCTCCATTTTTAGCCGCTTAGGCTTCGTGGATCTTCCAAGGCATTTACTCACAGCATCTTCCATCGACACCGAAATAGGCACCACATTTCTTTTCCTAGTAAATTAATCACTTAACCATTTAGGTGCTAGAGTCAGTTCCTTAGATTGCACAGGGGGAGGTCCTCCAGAAGTCGGCAGTGTAGCATTGTCTACTTTAGACCAGATATCAAGTACCTATGAATCCTGGATAGTAGCATTTGAATAAGTTGAAACCTTTTCAACATTGGAAACAGGGGTTTCCACATTGCCCTATACCTCCTTGGCATCCAAATCAAGGATGAGGTGGGCAGTAGGCAGCTAAAAATTCTTTTTGGATCTTGACCTAGTCACTCGGTCTCCAATGGAATGTACAACTTCAGTGTCAAGTTTTTCTTCTTTAATCTTTGACTACCTTTTGCGTGCAATAGAAATAGGGATGTTAGTTAAAACATTAATTTTGCTTTCGATCTTCCTCTTTCCATTTTTGTTTCTTGAACTGGTTCCCCTTGCCGAATGACATCGGCATCTCCTAAGCCAATTTTTTGTTCACCAAATTATGCTGAAGGTGCGTGCCTGTATGCTATCTTCCATCTTTCTACTCTAGTCAACTTCTGGGAGAGGCTCATTATGTACCCGTTTCATGAACTCAGGATCTAGTACATCTTCATTATCTGTAATGACACCCACGGTATCCATTGGCAATTTCATGTCATGAACCTGTTTTACAGTGAACCTAGACCAACTCCTCTTTCTCACTTCAAACTCATCTGGGCAATCGTCCCAATAATCCTCCAACTGGGGCACATGTTGATCAGGCACTATCTTTTTCACATATTGGGCAATAAAACCTTTACTATCAAAGTTATCCCTTTTCACAAAGGTTTTCAAATTAAATCTCTTAAACTCTAACTCAAGATTTAGTGCATCAGAGACAGACCTACAACTGTAATGGCCTAAATCGATGGGAAAAACTCCACTTGTGCCAGAATCTTCACCATAATCCTTTGTGACATAGGCTAGCTGCCTGGAAACTTCAATAAAAATACAAGAGTCTGAAACATATCTAGGTAGCCTAAAGGGTTTACCTTTAAAACCTCCAACCCTTATGTAAGTGAAGTGATTAAATTGTGTAAATAAACTACCATAGATATTAACTAGTTCAACCACTTCTGCAGACATTCTCCTATGCAAGTTATCTTGTAACTCAAAGGTCAACCTTCTAGCAAAAATATCATTCCAGCGAAGGTAATTATCAACATGTCCTCTTAAATTCAAATGGGGGTGATACTCATAAATTTTAATACCTTGAACCCATTTAGCATGGAGCAATCCAAGACATTCCCTCACACAAGCTAGCACATATAATAGGTATGAAGACATATAGAAATTTGACATCCCAGGGTAATTACTCAAACCCTCATGCAACCTTTATGCAATAACGGTTCCCCAGTCAATGAACCAGTTTTTTTCGAGAGTGACCTGGATGAATAAATACATCCAGTCTTCCCAATAGGAGTGTGAATTTCCCTTAACCCTACTCAACATTTTTACCAAATCTCTAATTCCAGAAATCAAATGCTCTCAGGTTAACAGTCTTGGCAACCTTGAGCCACCCTTTTGAAACCTCAAAAGCCAATTTCGAGCAATAATAGTTCTGTAATATTGCTTTTTCTCATAATAAATTCCATAAGATTTTCCAATAGTCCAATCTTCATAGGGTTCTCGATGTGGGATACCCATGGCAGCCATTACTGTCTGTCTGTCAATGGATAAGAAAACTTCACCATTATTTTTCCTTATGAACCTGTTAGCTTTATCATAGTGGTTCATACATTCTAAAACCAATTCAGGACAAGGAGCAGTTGTGGGAAATACGGTTGCTTCCAATAAACCGCTTTGTGTAATATCCCTCAACATAGAATCAGTGATTGGGTTCCCTATTCTTTCTAGAAAATCATCTAAATCTAATTGAACTAAAGTTGTATCACCTAGCTCTAGTAAGGAACTTACAAGGGAAGAAGAGCTCATTATTTTAGGTAGGGTAGGCCTCATGCTTAACTTGTGATCTTTCCCCAATCAACCCAGACAAAGAAGAAAAGGTAAAATAGAAACAAACAGCTAAACAAAATACCTAGATCTTTTCTAAAAACTGCAGCAATTAGGAAAGTTGTTGAACATACCTTCCTTTGTCATCTGTGAAACCCTTGTTGCAGTCTATTTCTTCTCGCTCAAAAAACTCTTCTTAAAACTTATCCACAAATGACAATCTCGACAAGACAACTGCTCAATTTAAAAGCCAAGGAAATCTTACCCATGATTACCATGAATTGTCCTCATTACTCTTCACTCATGCAACCTCACTCTGAAATGATCGCGATAGAGCATGCATTTAATGCCAAGTCACTTCGTATCTGATAATATGAATTTCCATGCCATACTTGCTATAAATGACAACTTTCAAATCATTAAGGAAAGAATATTCCCCTTCTCTGCCGCCATCAATCAAATCTTAAAATCTGTGTCGCCACCTCATAAAAAAATCACATGATTTCCAAGAAATCAAAACATCAAACTCTAAACCTTGAGGATGAACCGCAATGCAAACAAACATAGGCATGACAAATATTGAACTTTGAACCTTGAACCTAAAAGGTTCAACCAATGCTAAACACTGACAAAGCTAAAGAAGACTTAAGGCCGTGTGGAAGGACAATTTTTTAATACAACACCCTTTGAACTTTGAACCTTGAACCTAAAAGGTTCAAGTTCAACGCAGTGAAGCTTAAAGAAAATAGCAAAGATTGGATTACATGGGGAATTCAAAGCAAATGACATGACCAAAGGACCAGATGGGGACAAGACTCAATAAGGCAACATATAAAATAAAAATTTGTATATGTACTACCAACAGTGGTTCTGCATGGGGACTGAGACTAAAAAGTACTAAGCAATGAACCTCAGAATCTCTGGTTTTGCAAAATGACTAAAAACAAAAGCGCGACTCTCAACAAAATTGACGCATCTATACTAACACAACAAAACTGTATGTACAAACTGACAAGGGACTCCTGCTGACAATTGGTACAATTGTAAGTCCTACCCATTGTAAGATAGGGGTAATTCAAAGCCATCTTGGTAAGAAAGTTTAAAAGAATTGGGACCTCTTACTTCATGAATTACATAAGGTCCCTTCCATAATGACTCAAATTTGCCATGAGTGCCTTTCAGCTCTCTCCTTTTATCCCATAATAACACCAAATCGCCTTTCATGAACTTCCTGGGTCTTGCCTTCTAATCAAAAATCTTTTTAACCCTCATTTGATGTTCTATAATTCTGTCAACCAACTTTTCCCTCTCTTCCTCAATCTTGGTTAAGTACATAATTCTCTTTTTGATGGAGCTCTGAAAGAATGCATCTTCTACTACAGTCTGCAACCTAGAAGCTGCTAACTCTAAAGGAAGGGAAAGTTGAGCACCAATGCCATATACCAACTCAAAAGGAGACATCCCTATGGCCCGTTTTGGTGAAGTTCGATCTGCCCATAGTGCTTCATGTAACTTCTTATGCGAGTCCCTGAAATTCTCACTCACAAACTTCCTCATGATGTTAATTAAGTTCTTGTTACTTGATTCTGCTTGACCATTACCTTGTGGGTAATAATCAGAAGTGTGTACCAAACAAATTCCATGATCATAGCAAAATAAAAGTAACTCAGATGAAGAGAAGTTTAATGCATTATCTGTGACTATTTTCTAAGGAACCCCAAACCTAACAAGAATATTGTCTTTAAGGAACGCACACACAATCTCCATGGTGGTCTTTTTCACAGGGATAGCTTCCACCCACTTAGTAAAATAATCAGTCACTGTTAATATGTGAGTATGCCCTGTACTAGAAGTTGGGTTCAGAGGACCGATAAAATCCAACCCCCATTGTTTAAAGGGTTCCTCAACTACTACATGTCTTAAGGGTAAGGCAGCCAACTGGGGTTTACCTGTGAACAATTTTCACTTCTCACACTTCACCACCCAAGCGTATGCATCTCTGAACATTCTTGGCCAATAGTAATAGTTTCTCAAGATTTTATATGCAGTAACTGTAGAAGAGAAATGACCACCACATGCCTCATTATGAAAGGTTTTCAGTAAAGCCTCTTGATGCAACTTATCTACACACCTGAGAAAAGTGCCATCCAAGCCTTTCTTGTACAATATGTTATCAAAAATGATGTACTTTGCAGCTTTCAACTTCAAATTCCATTTCTCCCTAGGAGAAAGATGATCTCAACAGTCTCCATAAGTGAGATAATACGCAACATTAGTGAACAAAGAATCCTGATGACTGACAAATAGAGTTAAGGGCAGATTCTCTTCCTCTTCAAACTTATTCTCTGCCATTAATTTACAAGCGCCTTGTCCTCTTACCAACTTAGTGGGCTTGATGTCCAAATTGAACTCCTGAATCTTAGAGACCCAAGATGCTCTATTATTGAGACCAACATCCTGCTGGGTTAAAACACTTTTTACTGAAGAGTTAGGAACAAAAACAGTTGCATGTGAATGAAGTATATAGTACCTGAATTGTTTCACAGCCTTAACTACTGCATAAGCTTGCTTCTCTATCTGTGAGTATTTTAACTCATGCTTCTTCAAAGGTACACTCATGAAGGAAATTGGAACTTCCTCATTATCCTCACTTTTCTATACCAAAATTCTGGACATGGTATGCTCTGATGCATAACAATAAATAATAAAGTCTCTACTAAAATCCGGATTAACTAGAGTAGGTGCATGTGCAATCGCCCTTTTAATTTCTTCAAAAGCATTTTTACCTGCCTCATTCCACTTAAAAACTACTTTCTCACTCATCATGTTTACAATATATTTAGTGGTTTCAGCAAAATCGGGAATAAAACGCCTTAGAAAGTTCACCTGTCCAAAGGACCTCACTCCATTTCTGTTGGAAGGAAGACTGAGCTGTTGTATTGCTTTTACTCTCTATGGATCTACCTTCACTCCCTCCTGAGAAACAATATGTCCCAGGAGTTTTCTTTCTGTGACACCAAAAACACTTTTTAGAATTTAATGACACTCCATGCTCTCTGCATCTCACCATAACTTTCCTCAAATCCTGTACATGATGTTTCCTCTTCCTGGAGAAAACAGTCAAATCATCGAAGTACACCACAATGATCTTATCCCTCAAATGTCCAAAGGAAAGATCCATCGCTCTTTGAAATGTTGCCCCTGCATTAATCAATCCGAAAGGCATTCTATTATATGAAAAGGTGCCCCAGGGAGTTAAAAAAGTTGTCTTGTGTTGATCTTGCTCCAAAACACTAATTTGGTTATACCCAGAGAAGTTGTCCAACATGGACATCATCTCTAATCCTGAAACAATTTGTAAAATATGGTCCGTTGCTAGCAGAGGATAATTATCCTTCAAGCTTGCTTGGTTTAAGTTTCTGAAATCTTCATCGATTTGTATTTCTGGAATAACTTTACCTTGGGGAGGTATTAGTACAACCCCAGCACCTGAACTAGAAGATGAACAACTCCCATCAAATTCCATAGACCAGAGTTCTTCATACATACCTGAATCTATAGCTTTATCCATACCTTGCGGATCAATTGATATCATATAATTTCCAAAACCACAATCTTGATACAAAATCTGAGCTTTTGGATCATCTGAGGGAAAGACTGTGTATTTAGCTTTTGTTTCAGGATGCAGAATAACTCTTTGTTTTCCAACTGTGATCATTGCTTGAGACCAATCCATTCTAATTTCCCCTCCCATATATTTATAGAAGGTGCGACTCAATAACATGCCATAACTAGCAGGGATGTTAGCCACTAGAATCATCAATTTGATTCTCTTGTCAGGATGTGCTACTAAAGCGACCTGTGCATCCTTAATTTTCCCCAACAAAGGAACCTACTTGGAATCCATGGAGTAACATTTGCCAAAGGTCTTTGTTAAGGTTAAACCTAAAGCTTTTTCTATGGACGAGGGCATGACATTGTCAGATGCACCTAAATCTATTATACAATTACTCAACTTATGCCCATTAATATATAAGGACACATAGAAAGGTTCTGGCTTATTTTCAAGATTAGGTTCAATCAATTTGGCTTGTTGAGGAATAGTTTTTTATGAGACTTCAGGAATTACTAAAGCAGGACTAACATTTTCGTGTGCTGAAGAATTACCAATCATTGGCATTTGGGTTTCACTTGCTAAGGCATGAGCATCGTTTCCCTTGACAAATTCAACTAGTCTATCTAACTCCTTTGGGTTCAACTTCAAATACTCAGCTGGAGTGATCTGAACATAGGATGACTTACAAAATTCAATGATATCAAAAGGATTATTAAATGAATCAGAACTGAAAGAAGCAACTTCTTGAACAACTTTTGAAACACTTCCAGGATGAGGCAGAATTTCCTTTCCTTTTGCAGTGTTATGGATGGGTGTTACAACATCTTGAGACTTCAAATTTTGTTGAGTTCTAGTAAGAATTGTGTATGAGGAATCTTCCAAAGAGACCAACATGTTTCATCCTCTTTCTAAGTCAGAGACATATTCCATAAAATGAATTTCAGAGTCGCTAGGCATACTTTGGGAACCTCCTTCATCAGCTTCTAAAATTGTTTCTCCTTTACTGATCATTTGAGAAAAATGAACCATCTTTGGGCATGAAGAACCATCATGTTCATCATTTAAATGAAACACACATGAGTTTGTCTTGAGGGGTGGTGCTTCAATAGCAAGTCTTTGTTGCATAGGAGGTAATTGTAATTGTCTTCCTCCATTTCCTCCCTATTGGTTAGGATATTTTTTGGGAATGTCTTGGTATGGTTGAGAATATGAAGTACTTGCTTTAGGAGCCTGTCTCTTTAAGGCAATCACATCATTCATTAGCCGTTGGATGACAGAATCTGAAGAAGTTGAAGGTTGGGCATTTGGTGTTTGTATTTCTCTTTTCCATTTACCCGATGTGATTAAGTCATCCTCCAATTCAACTGTAGGAGTTTTAACATCATTTAAATATGCAACCCTTTATTGACGAATTAGGAAGCCTATTTCAGAGGGCATAGAATTGATAAAAAAACACTTAAGATTGTCGTTTGAAGGCTTTTAGTTAACTGGAATTTTGTGCAAAATCTTATCAAACCTTGCCACAAAGTCCCTCATAGATTCAGGGATTTCTTTTTTAACTGGGATAATTGGGCTAAGAGGGAATGTTCATCCTTAGCTACCTTGAATCTAGCTTCAAATCTTGTCTTCGGGTCTTTCCAGGTTGTTATTAAACTATTTGGCAAATGGTAAAACCAATCGGTTGCTACCCCTGTTAGGGTCTGGACAAACAACCTGATAGCAATGTCCTCATGTTGAACCACTATCACTCCACAAGCTACACTGAAAGCATTCAGATGCTCATCAACGGTGATCGTCCCATCTCCACTAAATTTGGGAAGATGATCCCTAGCACCTTTTGGCAAGGGGTTAAGGTTCAAACCTAAGTTCAATGGGCCTACAACAGCCCCCCAAGGGTTATTTGCTGCCATTAGGAGTATGATATTAAGAGGAGTTGGGTTGAATATATTGGGCAAGGCAACACCGTGCAGGGTCAAAGCTTGACAAACAAAGGACACAGGGGATGATGGCAATAGGGAAGGAGGTCTACTCCTTTCCCTCCATTGAGGTGAGAAGGTAGTTCAAAAATTTAAATTCTGCAACTCTTCAAAGACAGGATCAAAAACCCCCTCCCTTCTTTGGGATCTAGTATACAGCTTAGAGTCCAGTGTGGAACGATCAGGGTAACAAGCGTCTGGGATTTTGTATTTGATTATCAGGGACTTGAATAAAGAAAACCCTAGGAACAATCACCCTCTCAAAGACTAACACAAGATGATATGCTTGTCTTTCTATTTCGTAGAGGAAAGCACTTATTCTATCATATTCAACTCGACTTCTTCTATGTCTCCAGGCTAGAGTATCTAACTCAGAGATAATGTTACTTTGCTCTTCTTGCACCCAATTTAAATTTGGTTGTAAAATAGGTAAAAACCCTTCATGAGGCAGCACCATTTATAAAGCACAAAGCATCATTGAAACGACGACCTTGTTTTTTTTTTGTTTTTAAAATAAAACCAATTGTTCTCGTTCTTCCCCAGCAAAGTTGCCAAAAATTTGTTGGTAAACAGATTTGTCTATCTTTATTTATTTAATCTTTATACTCTATGGCTCAAGAAATGAAAAACAAATTTTTCACCAAACAGTTGGATAATCATTATATTGATTAACCTCTGAATTAAGGTACAACTCCTTTTAATAAATATTCAATCAGCTCCAAATTACACACAACCAATATTATACTTTTCACCAGAAAGTACAAAAGGTAATTGCATTCACCAGTCAACACCAAATGAACGCAAGCACTGATTCATATATAACTCTTTGTATAAAGCCGATAGACTTCACATGTACACTAAAACAAAATGAAAAGCTTAAAAGATGAATTTCGCTGATAATTTTTTGCGCACATAGAAAGTTGTAACAGATCTTTTCTTGAAATAGATTCTCACAAAAATCATATTTCAAACATCAAATACGCAACTTTGAAGCCAAAGATAATTGTCATTTAGATTTTCATTCATAGATGATCATCCACCTTCCACATACACAAAGTCTTTTAGCAAAATCAAAGAGATAGTTTTTCAAAAACTTAGTGAACCCCATTAAAGTCATTACAAAACATATAAATAGGTTGCCAGACCAATAGTTTTAACCAAAGGTAAAACTAACTTGAAAGAGTTAATGAAAAACTACCCTAACTGCATAACTGAAACTAGAAACAACTAGACTTGTTGGCAAACAACTGCCAGCAGTGCTAGTCATGTCATCGATTCAGACTCGGTCGGATTGCTCGGGTTGTTATTTTGGACAGACACCATAACCGCCTTTGTTGCACTCCACTCTCAATGAATCTTGGAGAACTCTTGAATCACTATTGCATGTGGCAGGCTTATGTGTATTACCCTTTGCTTCCAGAGTTCTTTTTTCCTCTTCACCATTTGCACCTTGTCTCTGTGCAAATCCAAGTGATCCAAGGAAACTGTGAGCATTGACTCCACTTTGGAAATCTTCGTAAAATCTTCCACAGCTGGGGATTTCTCCACCTTAATTTGTTTAATATCGATGCTGAATTGATTGATCATTTATGTAGTATCTTCCAAAGTCTGGCTATCTTCCTTAAGCAATTGGACATCTACGCAGCACAAATCCTTTTGCATGGTCATCCTCAAGGTTGTTAGTTCTCCTTGTAGACTGACTGATTTACTATGACCTTGTTCAATGATTTGGGTGCGCCACTCTATGCTTTCTTTGCATATAAACAGTATATCATCGTTTAATTCTGGCACTTGTCTTTCGGCAAGAAAATTCATCAAGCCATAACGTTGAATGTCACGCATTTGTTTTGAAATCATCGTCCATTTAGTGTTTTCTTTTTGCCATGAGATTAGTCGACATCCAACTCCTTGGTAACTTCATTAGCATCTTTGAAAATCCAAACTAAATCAGATATTTAATTGGTTCCTTGATGCATGATTGAGGTGAGCCATTCAGAGAAGACCTCTGCAATCAACTAGTTTCGTTGAACCTCATCAAAGAACTTCTAATTACCTAGGGATTTCAAACTAAAGGGCATTGAGCTTTGAGACAATGGCAACAGACTATTCTATAGAGCATGAATATATTGTGCCATCTACATTAAATTATTCTTCAACTCGGTCTTGTCCTTTTTGTCCTTCCAAGTGCAGGAGATAATCCGTTTGGTCGAAGTCTCAAAATGTTTCACATCAACTGCTCTAGTTCTAACCCCCAAATCAACTCATTCAATGGTATAATCAGCCTCTGAAGCAATGGCAACATCCTAATTTGATGTAGGTTTGGCAATGTCTACAGTCCAATGCTTTGTGCCTTCGTCAAAACCAATCACAGTCTCCATTTTTAGCCGCTTAGGCTTCATGGATCTTCCTAGGCATTTACTCACAGCACCTTCCATCGACACCGAAATAGTAACCCCATTTATTTTCCTGGTAATTGAATCACTTAACCATTTAGGTGCCAGAGTTAGTTCCTTAGATTGCACAAGGGGAGGTCCTCCTAAAGGCGGTAGTGTAGCATTGTCTGCATTAAACCAGATATCAAGTACCCGTGAATCCCGGATAGTAGCATCTGAATCAGTTGAAACCTTGTCAACATCGGAAATAGGGGTTGCCATATTGCCCTGTACCTCCTCGGTGTCCAAATCAAGGATGAGGTGGGTAGTGGCTAAAAATTCTTTTTGGATCTTGACTTGGTCACTCGGCCTCCAATGAAATATACAACTTCAGTGTCAAGTTTTTCTTCTTTAATCTTTGCCTGCCTTTTGCCTGCAACAGAAACAGGGATGTTAGTTAAAACAGTAGTTTTCCTTGTGATCTTCCTCTTTCCATTTTTGTTTCTTGAACTGGTTCCCCTCGCTAGATGACATCGGCAACTCCTAAGCCAATTTTTTGTTCTACAAATTATGTTGAAGGTGCGTGCCTGTATGCTATCTTCCATCTTTCTACTCTAGTCAACTTCTGGGAGAGGCTCATTATGTACCCGTTTCATGAACTCTGGATCTAGTACATCTTCATTATCCGTAATGACACCCGAGGTATCCATTGACAATTTCATGTCATGAATCTATTTTAGAGTGAACTTGGACCAACTCCTCTTTCTCACTTCAAACTCATCTGGGAAATCCTCCCAATAATCCTCCAACTAGGGCACATGTTGATTAGGCACTATCTTTTTCACATATTGGGCAATAAAACCTTTACTATCAAAGTTATCCCTTTTCACAAAGATGTTCAAATGAAATCTCCTAAACTCTAACTCAAGATTTAGTGCATCAGATATAGACCTACAACTGTAATGGCCTAAATTGATGGGAAAAATTCCACTTGTGCCAAAATCTTCACCATAATCCTTTGCGATATAGGCTAGCTGCCTCAAAAATTCAATCAAAATATAGGAGTCTGAAACATATCTAGGTAGCCTAAAGGGTTCACCTTTAAAACCTCCAACCCTTATGTAAGTGAAGTGATTAAATTGTGTAAAGAAACTACCATAGATATTAACTACTTCATCGGCTTCTACAGACATTCTCCTATGCAAGTTATCTTGTAACTCAAAGGTCAACCTTCTAGCAAAAATGTCATTCTAGCGAAGGTAATTATCAACATGTCATCTTGAAGTCAAATGGGGGTGATACTCATAAATTTTAATACCTTGAACCCATTTAGCATGGAGCAATCCAGGACATTCCCTCACACAAGCTAGCATATATAACAGGTATGAAGACATATAGAAATTCGACATCCCAGGGTAATTACTCAAACCCTCATGCAGCCTTTCTACAATAACGGTTCCACATTCAATGAACCGGTTTTTGTCGAGAGTGACCTGGATGAAGAAATACATCCAGTCTTCCCAATAGAAGGAGTGTGAATTTCCCTTAACCCTGCTCAACATTATTACCAAATCTCTAATTCCATAAATCAAATGCTCTCGGGTTAATGGTCTTGGCAACCTTGAGCCGCCCTTTTGAAACCTCAAAAGCCAATTTCGAGCAATAACAATTCTATAATATTTCTTTTTCTCAGAATAAATTCTATAAGATTTTCTAATAGTCCAATCTTCATAGGGTTCCCGATGTGTGATACCCATGGCAGCCATTACTGTCTATCTATCAATGGATAACAAAAATTCACCATTATTTTTCCTTATGCATCTGTTAGCTTTATCATAGTGATTCATACATTCTAAAACCAATTCAGGACAAGGGGAAACTATGGGAAATGTGGTTACTTCCAATAAACCACTTTGTGCAATATCCCTCAACATAGAATCATCGGCTGGGTTCCGTACTCTTTCTAGAAAATCATCTAAATCCAATTGAACTAAAGTTGTATCACCCAGCTCTGGTAAAGAACTTACAAGGGAAGAAGAGCTCATTATTTTAGGCAGGGTAGGCCTCATGCTTAACTTGTGATCTTTCCCCAATCAACCCAGACAAAGAAGAAAAGGTAAAACGGAAACAAGCAGCTAAACAAAATACCCAGATCTTTTCTAAAAACTGCAGCAATTAGGAATGTTGTTGAACATACCTTCCTCTGTCATCTGTGAAACCCCTGTCACAGTCTACTTCTTCCCGCTCCAAAAACTCTTCTTAAAACTTATCCACAAATGACAATCTTGACAAGACAACTGCTCAATTTAAAAGCAGAGGAAATCTTACCCATGATTACCATCAATTATCCTCATTACTCTTCACTTGTGCGACCTCACTCTGAAATGATCGTGATTGAGCATGCATTTAATGCCAAGTCACTTCATATCTGATAATATGGATTTCCATGCCATACTTGTTATAAATGACAACTTTCAAATCATTAAGGAAAGAATATTCCCCTTCTCTTCTGCCATCAATCAAATCTTAAAATTTGTGCCGCCACCTCATAAAAAAATCAAATGATTCCCAAGAAATCAAAACATCGAACTCCAAACCTTGAGGATGAACTGCAATGCAAACAAACATAGGCATGACAAATATTGAACCTTGAACCTAAAAGGTTCAAGTTCAAGGTTCAACCAATGCTAGATACTGACAAAGCTAAAGAAGACTTAAGGCCGCACGGGAGGACAAATTTTTAATACAACGCCCTTTGAACTTTGAACCTTGAACCTAAAAGGTTCAAGTTCAAGGTTCAAGTTCAATGCACTGAAGCTTAAAGAAAACAATAAAGATTGGATTACATGGGGAATTCAAAGCAAATGACGTGACCAAAGGACCAGATGGGGACATGACTCAATAAGGCGACATATAAAATGAAAATGTGTATATGTACTGCCAACACATTCGGAGTTAAACATAATCCTTGAAGGATATTTCTCCCTCAAGATTTGCATCCTTCCAATCTTGATTCAATTGTTCTTGCAAATCCTGGAAAGTGGCCTCTTGCTCCCCGCAGGGTGCTTCTGTTCTCTGGGGAAATGTTGGCATCAGTGGCTAGAAATGGGAGCGTTGTGGGTTTGACCTTCTAGTGACCGAATTATCACCATGATCTCCATTTGTTTTACCTACGACCAATTGTCACAATGTATCCTCCATGATTTTTTGTCGTTGTTCCCCTCTGATCATTGTTTCATTGAGTTGAACTTGGCTTCTGGTTAGCTCCCTTAACAATGCCATAACTTCCTTGGTAGGATCTTGTGGTTCCCCCACTCTATCGGCAAAATGGTACCTCCTTCTGGTGAACACCTGCATCCACTACCCGACAGGATGGCAAGATCACTAGCTCTGATACCACTGTAATGTCCCGAGCCTGTACGAAGGCTATCTATCGTACGGTGGAGTGGTCTATCATATGATGGAGTGAACCCATAAGGTGGCTGAGACATACGGTGCTTGAGGTCACCTGAAGGCTTGGTGTCATACGATTATTGGTCACCTGTACGGTGGTTTGGAAAGTCATACGGTGGATGTTGTTCGGTCATACGGGGTATACAGTAGTGGTCGTACGGTGGGTGAATACCCACCGGTAGATGTTGTTCGGCCGTACGGGGTGTATGGTAGGGGTCAGTATGGTGGGTGAATACCCGTCGAGTTCTACCCTCAGATCTCTCTGGATACTTTGTCAGTTCGATGTTGCACAGAGGCATGGAATGAATTATTGTTATGCTAGACACAAGAGGCTTAGATGAAGATTCGCACATACAAGGAGAAATTATATTGATAAGATTTGCACAACAAATTTCACTCTCCAAATAGAAGCAAAATAGGGTGAGGGATGAATCCCACCGAAACTACGGATACGAAGTAGGGAGGGTCTTTCACCTCTGAAATGGCGGACAACAAAACTCCAACTAGAATTCGCATAAACAAGAAAAGATACCAAATTTGCATACCTACAACAATGACTAACTCGGTCATATATATGGGCTCCAGGAAGTTTCCCGAAGGGTTACAAACAGATCTACATCAAAAAAGTTCTAATTAATAAAAGGGGCCCGAAATATATTATGAAGTACGGGACCGTACAATAAATTATTTGAATTGACTATTTAATTATATTGGGGACATTACAGCAAGTCAAATCACTTATTTAGGTTGGTTTATATCTTTAAAATTATTATTTAATAGAATATTGTACATTTTTATGGAGCCTAATTTAACATCACTTGACTAAAGGAATGGTTCATACATGCTTGATGAAATTGGTGTCTACTTAGGAGTGTGCAAATCTTAATAAAAAAAAATCCTATTTTCATGTCTTAGTAAATTCTTCCATATATAAATGTAATAAAAAAAAATGATATTTTTTATCATCTTTCAAAAACTAACAAAACATTAATATTTATATATACTTGATAAAATTGGAGTACTATAGTCTTGAATCTGTGTAACTCTCATTGCAATATGCTTCTTAGTGTTTAAAAGAAGTGTATAGATTTAAGCTAATATTTACTTTGTATTCTAGAGTAATCAACTTTATTTTTTCAATTGATTAAGAGGAAGATTTGAATATATTTTGCTCTTTCCAATTAAATATTTAAATCTCTTTATCTTGTATATAATATATAACTGTATCTTTTTAAAAAAATTTGTATAAAAGAAATGTTATTTAAAATTTACTATATTATTTTTTGTTGAATCAAATATTGTGAAGATACACTTGTCGACTATACTTATCTCCATCTTAGAACGAACACCTTGCATCTTTCCACACTCCCATATAAAAATGAAACAACGTGGAGTCTGAGTTGACATGCTTTTGAGGTAACGCTACGCAATGCTCTCTTTTTTGTCCATGAGGGAAACCTATTAAAATATAATTCCATTAGTCGGCCATTGTAAAAAGTATTTCGTCGACATAAGAAAATCGATGTGACGTCGAAATGTCGCGGTCAGTTTTTTTATAGTTAGTTTTCAATTCATTAAGAGAAAAACACGTCTATCTATTGGGTTCGGGATTACCCATCTAATTTGGAGCAAAGATGAAAGGTGGTCGAAACAAAAAGATTATAATAATGATCGTGTTTTTGTGTTTATCTCAACATTATTGTTTTTCTTGTCTGAGGTAGAATTTCAGATGCACAATGTCATCACCAGAAAATTCCAAAGGCATGGACAAGCAAGATTGAGGTTGACAATCATCACGATCCTTAGTAGGTCGAGAAGATAGCTGCACGTTGCGCTTTATATATATTTAAATCTAATATTTACTTCATTTTTTTATAAATAGAATATGTTTTTGAATATGTCATGAATCGATACATAATTTTAAATATTAGGTTTTGATTGATCAGAATCTGAAATTTTGATTATTATACTTTGTGATTTAGATTGCTCTTTATAAAATTGATTTTCAAAGTGCAAATGAGATTTGGCATGTTAGTTTGAATTAATATTAGTGGATCTCTTGCTCACCTTGGTCTTTTGATGTTTGAATTTGGTATTCAAAACATCTTTATAAAATATATTTTATTCTTATATTTGTGTTCTTCTTAGTTTGACCATTAAGATGGATGATTTTAAAAGAATTTGGAAAAATTTAGGATGATGTAGTGTTCAAGAAATGCTTTGATAATGTCACTATCATACTCTTATGTGGATCTTCAAGATTGATAACTATTTAAATAACTTATATGTTCCTAGGTAATTGTTCAGGATCCACTTCAACTGCTATTCCTAAGGATCATTTGTTGTCTATGGATATAGAAGTAGCTATTCCTACCCCATAGGTCATGCACAAACCTCTTGTAATGTGATGTTTGGCATGTCTTTGTATTTTTTAATATCTATTTGGATGACCCTTGCTACTTTTTTATCACATCGCTACAAAGGGATTGACCCTATCATAGCATTCCTCTATTTGTATCATCATTATGTCATATGTTGTATACATGTTATGTCGTAAATGTGCTCTTGTCATAAATATGTTTTTGTGTTGTCCACTTGGGGACGATGCAAAGCATTGAGGTCTTTTTGGTCTCTTCCATGTTGACCCAAAAAAAAAGTTGTCCATGTTAGGTGCTCTTCAGATTCTAGATTATGTTTCTCGTTCCACTAACTTTGGGGGATGAGGTAGGTTCAAAACAATCATATTTCATATGCATGATTTGTTTGATGCATAAATGGCCCCAGATAATGGATCCCTTATGTTCTCTTTCATGTCTTGTGACTTTCACCACTAATTTGCCCATGTTTGGGGGAATTTAATTGTTGAAATGTGCTTGTCTTTTGGATATGTGTATGCTACCTTAATGTAGTTGCTCTCGATATCTTGATGTACACAATTTCTTTAACATGGGGCATACGCTCTACTATATGTTATACTTTTACCACACACCATAATGTGCTTCATTCCATTGCAACACCCATTTTATAGTCACATTTTTAAATTACCTAGAAATTTGAAGTTATATTTTGTAACCTTTGTGTTTGGTGCACAATACAACAACCATTTTTGCCATCACGGGGGAGGATATATTTTTTAGATTATATCTAGCAAACAAAGGTTTGATTTGTAATATTCCTTAGCAAGAGTCAACTAGCATAAGGTGCCTTGCTAGACCTGTTTGAATCTCCTAACAAGACTCCTAGTAAATAGCCCTTACTAGAATTAGGTTGCATGCCTCTTCTGTTATGGCTCCTTGTTAGCATTCCTTACTAGACCTAGTTGTCACACCTATCTTTTTTCTTGCATTCTCCATATGTATGTGTAACTTATGTTGATCATATTGCTCTGTTTATCTTAATATTTTAGACTAATATGACCCTAAGTATTGGAAGTTTGGTGTTGTCTTGTCCCTTTAATGTCAATGAAATTTTTTTTATGATATCCTATACTTTACCAAGTGTATGAGCATAAGGTCATACTCCTACTATGGTAGGGGCTAAATGTAGTGTCATAAATTGTATCCCGAGCTACAACACTCATTTTGGGTTCACTTTGGTGGTTTTTCCTTCATGTCATTGATTCATGACTGATTGTACTCAACTAAAGTCCAACACAATCCTGAGCTCACTTCAACCTTGATTTTAGCTCAAAAATCTAGGACTTGAACCTAGTGCCCTAGCCCTCTTGGACTTTCACACCTAACACCCTATTCCAACCTTTTCAGATCCAAATTTAAACTTCAAATAGTTGGGAAAATGTAGAGTAAGAAAGTGCTCCCCAATGTCAGCCTTCTTCAAAATTTAAACACAAAACATGTAAGTTGTGTATAAATACAACTCCCTCACCCTCATTTGAACATCTCTTCACATAAACAAAATTCTAATTAAGCATCACAATCAAGCATCTTCAAGGCAGTAGAGGAGTTTTGAAGTCAAGCATTAAAGAATTTCAATTTTATGTGTTTCTCTATGAAAGAAGGCATGCATTAACTCCTATCAAGCAATATTAGTTTTGTGAGGCTTTAAGGAAAGAAGTTCATAGCAAAGGTATCAGTTGTCAATTTCACATTTCCTTTAAGGTTTTTAGCCTTTTCCCTACCAGTGGTAATCTCTCTCACACCATATGGTAGCTTTATAGTGTAGGTTAATTCCTACTTGGGATTTGACATAGGCAATCTTGTACATACGAGACAACATTTCCCCCTCTTTTCCATGTGCAAGTTGTGGATCTAACAACTAGAAGTTGCAAATTTGTAGAGAGAAGACTGAGACATATAGTTCTAAATTTTGAATAATCAAAAACTCATGGACTAAGTCAATTTATCACATGTGACCCACACTTTTTGGTTGAATTTCAAAGGGAGTATTCTATAGAGCATCCTGATCCAAAATCCAAATTTTTAGTTAATAGAAAAATCAGCAAGGTAAGTGCACCAAGATGGTGAACAAAAAGGAGGTATAAGTAGCTACTCAAAATTTGAAGATGCCAAAAGAACAAAAATTGTATTTCATTGAATCTAGTTTCTAAACTACTAATTGTTTTAAAAAATGGATAAGATTAAAAGAGGGTAAAATCCTTCCTACAGCAAAAAGTAATGTAGTGTCTAGTGTGCAAGTCAAAAAAATTATAACTGTGTATTTACTATTTTGAAAAACCCATTAGTAGAAATACAGATCTAAGAGTGAGTACTAGAAATTGTTGTGTGTTTTTTTGTAATTTTCTAATAAGTATTTATTTTTATGATTTTTCAAAGTAGATGCATCCTAAAAATCATATTACTGAGCATGCAAATCACATAACTTGAGCAAAATAATCTAAAATGCAAAAAAAATAAAAATGTGTAAGGAATTAAGTGTAGAAGAATAATATATAATAAAAAAAAATTGGACAAGTAGGTCAAAAGTTATTAAAAAAAATTTAACACATGTCTCTAATAATTATGGAAACATTAGTGAAAGAAATTAAAAAATAAATACGTTAATGTAGTTCAAATCTAAACAAAATTATATGGTTAGAAGCTCAAAAGATGTGTGAAAATATAGTGGTAATTTTACTAAGACCCATTTTATAATCTATAAACTTGATGACAAGGAGGTTAGGAAACAAGAATAGGAAAAAAGAAATATCAAAATGAGCCAATTATAGCTTACAAGTATAAGACTTGTCATCCAAGCCTAAATACAAGCTCCTATATGTGTACATGTTAAGAATAAGGTAAATGTTTTGTGGATACTAAGCCACAAAAACATATGCTCCTACTCAAGTTTTTAGTTCCACAAAGAACAAACATGTTTTGAATGCTAACTCATTTGTCCTCCCCTTTTTTATTTTCCCTTTGTCTTTTACCTTTCTTATACTTTAGTTTATATTTGGTAGGATTTTTAAGAATGGTTTCAGATCTCTAGGAGTCATAATGCAGATTCTAGATTTTAGGAGATCTTATATTTTTTCATTTGCGAGCTCATATCATCATTCTCTTGTAATCTTTGTATCTCACACTCTTTGTCTCCCTCAAGCTATTAGAGACCTATCTATTTTCCTACCACTCTCCTACCCCCACTCTACCTCTCTCTATCTCACTCTCTCCTCCCTCCCCAAGCTATAGATCAGATTATAATTTCTTAGACAATCAAATTTCAATAAACACCAAGATCCTAGATCATCATTCTTAGACAAACAAATTTTAATAATCACCAAGATCTTATCATCATTTTCTATCTCTATTTAACTCTCTTTGTCTCCCATGATCTATAAACCTATCTCTCTTCCTCTCCTCCTTTCTCCCCCTCTATCTCCTCTCTCCATAATGGTACAGGAGCACCTAGTCATTCTTTACTCTCCATTTTTAGTATTTTCATGCTTAAGTGTTTGTAAGTCTTGTTATAGGTTTTTTTTAGTCATTTCATGAGTGTTTGATCTCATTTTGTGCTTGAGAGATCAATTTTTGCTTCTTAGGGCTTGAATTGTCAATTTTATGCTTCTAGGCCTAAAAGGGCTCGAAAGTGGAAAATTGTCTTATAGGCCTAGAAATGGTTGGGAAAGTGTTGGAACATGTTTTTTGAGTGTTTTTAATCATTCCTAAGTGTCTAGGAGGGATAGTTAAGCTAGGTTGCTCAAAAATATCATTTGGAGCAACAAAAGTTGCTTTCTTGTTTGGAAAAGTTGTCATTTTTTAGACAAGTTTGTAAAAGACAACCTCCTACAGATGTTTGTCCCTAAAAGACATCATAACTAATTCATGGTGATATAAATATGCCTCCCTCTTCTTTGTATAGGGTTTCCAAATGTATTTGAAGACATTCTCAATTGGAATTATCAAGAATGTTGACTTTTAATGTTTTTTAGAATCAATTTCTTGTGACAGTCTATACTTGGATAGTTTCTTTTCATACTATACTTACTGGAGATTGTTCTTAATGTACAGTCAAGGCTTTTAATTAGTTTCATTTTTGGCTTTTGACTGCCCTGTCAAGGGTTTGAGCCTCAAAAATGCATCAGCTTGTCTAAATCTAGGTTTGGGCTCCCATGGATGGAATTATACAAGTTGTATGGCACACATATAGTATAAATATTCCACATTTTGGCTAGCATTGTGAGAAAGAAGAGTTTTTGAGCATATGCTAGGCAAATTGGTGATGGATTTGGCAGGCAATGTGAGTAAGACCAAACTCATTTATGCTCAAGACCAATTTGAGTAAGAAAAATTGAGGCAGAGGTTTTCACTAGCATTCAAGGGGTTTTGGATTCATTTGGAGTTCCAAGCAACGTACTTTTCATCTTGCAAGTGTGTTAACTCTAGTTGGCAGCAAGTACCCAATTTTGGGGAATTAATGAATTTTTGGGTCTAAACTTGCTTTGTGTATATATACATGCTTTGGAATCTTATGGAAGGTATTGGAAAGGTATTATGAAGTTACCAAAAACCTTGGCGAAGGTTTCCATGCTATTCTAACATTGAAAGTGCAGAAAAAATAGTGAAAGTGCAGTCATAATGCATAAAACAATCAAGTAAATGTTTGTGTGGCAAGTGTTTGTCATATTTTCATGAAGGGAAGTGATGGAGAGTTAATTAAAATAGTGCAGTAGAGGTCCTACTTGAATTTGGGGGCTTGGTTTGCAGTTTAGAATTGACCTTCTTTGTAACTTGGTTGAAACCCTCTCAAAACCCTACTTAGTAGCCTAAAAACGTGGACAGTCATTCTACAAACTTCCCAGGGGCCAAAACCATGAAAATACTTAATTTTAAACCTTATTGACACCATCCATGTCAGGTCTTGTGAATTTTTTGGTCATCGTTACCCTCTGCAAGCAAATTTCACTCAATTAGCCCTCCACGGGCTAGTAGCCCTTTTTAGGCTTGTTTTCACAAAAGTTGAACCCGATTGTCCAAACAAAGTATGAACATTCCAAACTTGTCTAAAATAGTTGAAAGACATGCTATGGACCTATTCCCATCAATTTGGATAGTAAAGACATGATTTTGAAGTTTGGACCCCTGGTGGAGGACTTGAGTAGCTTGAGGAAGCAAACTAGAACAATGTTGCATAGCACACAATAGGGTGGTTGTTTGAGAAGTGTGGGTGTTGGAGTTTGATGTTGCCAAACACTAATTGAATACATTATAAAATCATATTCTTGGGTCCACTTGTCAGATTATACCAATTTAGGCCTATTGAGTAACTTCTCACTCAATCTCCCTATCACATAAGCTCTAAACTTAACTCTCTCTCACCCTTCACTATGATCTTTATCTCCCCTCTCTTCTCTACCTATCTCACACACATTCTCTCCTCTCTATCTCATCTCTCTCTCCCCCTCCCCACCTCTCTCTCTCTCTATCCCCTTCCCTAACTCTACTTATATCTATCTCCTCTCTCCCCCTCCCTACATACTTACCTTCATTCCCTCCCTCCCTCTATTTCTCTACATACCTCCCCCTCTCTCCCTCCCTTTCTCTCCCTCCCACCCTCCCATGTTCCTCCTCAACTTATCTCTCTTATCCTTTCCCTCTCTAGATACGTATCTCTATCCCTCTTCTATCTTTCTCTACATACCTCTACCTCCCTACCTCTATTTATCTACAATTTATCCCTCTCTCTCACTCCCTCCCTCCTTCCCTCTTTATTTCTCTCTATCTCACTTCTTTATCTCCCTTGAGATTCATACATCTCTCTCTCTCTCTCTCTCTCTCTCTCTCTCTCTCTCTCTCTCTCTACATACCTCCTCACCCCCTCCCTACCTCTATTCCTCTACATACCTTTTATTCCCTCACCCTCTCTCTCTCCTCTTATATATCTACTTATATTTATCTCTTTCTACCTCTCTTTATACATACCTCTCCCTCCTTCCCTACCTACTCTATTTATCTACATACATCTCCCTCCAACCTTATCTCTTTATACCTCCATCCCTCCCCTCTCTCTACCTCTCTACCTATCTAGCTATCTCTACTCTCTTGGCATTCCCTCTCCCTTTCTCTCTTTATCTCCTATCTATCTATCCATCTATCTCCCCTCTTACTCACTTTATCTCCCCTCTTGCTCTCTCTACTGCCTCTCCTTTTATCCCTCTCTACTTCTATTTCCCCTCACTCTCTACCTCATTCCCTCCATACTACTCTCTCTCTCTACCTCTCCCTCCCTCCCTCCTTCCCTCTCCATGCTACTTTATATCTTTCCCCACTCTCAATATCTCTACTTGCATCTTTCTACCTCCATGCCTCTCTCTATCTTTCTTTCCTTTCCTCACTACATGTCTCTATCTTCGCTCTCCATCTCACCTTCTCTCTCTCCCTCCCTCATTCTCTCAAACACTTCTCTATATCTCACCTCTCTCAACAACCTTTCCTTCCCTCCTTTCTCTTTCTCTCTCTACATACCTTTGTCTCCCCTACCTCTCTCTACCCACCCCTCCCTCATCCCCTCTCCCCTCTCCTTCTCTCTCTACAAACCTCTCTCTCCCTCTCATTCCTTCTCCTTCCCTATCTATCTATCTATATGTCGCTAACTCTATAATCTATTTTTCTATATATGCATATTCCTCCCTCCTTCCATCCCTCTGTCATTACCTCTCTCTCTCTCTCTCTCTCTCTCTCTCTCTCTCTCTCTCTCTCTCTCTCTCTCTCTCTGTGTTTATGTATATATATATATAAATAGAGGTAGGGAGGGAGGGTGGTGGAGGTATGTAGAGAAAGGGAGAGAGGAGATAGAGATACGTAGAGAGAGATAAGTGGAGAGGGAGCATGGGAGGGTGGGATGGAGAGAAAGGGGGAGAGAGAGAGAGAGAGAGAGAGAGAGAGAGAGAGAGAGAGAGAGCTATGTAAAGAACTAGAATTAGGGAGAGAGTGAGTGGGGGTATGTATGGAAAGGGAGAGAGATAGAGATAAGTTAAGAGAGGGAAGGAGATTGAGAGATGGGCAGGGGCGGAGAGAAGTAAGAAAAAGAGGGGAGAATATGTTTGAGGTAGGTAGAGAAGAAAGGGGAGATAAAGAGTTGATTGAAGGGTGAGAGAGATAGGTTTATATCTTGGGGGGAGAGGAGAGAGTGAGATAGAGGTTGAGAGAGGGGGAGAGGGAAAGTGATAGGAAGAGAGATAATTCTAGAGATCTTGAGAAGCAAAGAGAGTGAAATAAAGATAAAGAGAGTGATGATAGGAACTTGGTGATTATTGAAATTTGACTAAGTTTGAGAAATTATAATATCTAAATATTGGGGAGAGAGAAGAGAGTGAGATAGAGAGAGGTGGAGAGTGGGGAGTTGAGAGATAGGGAACTAGATAGGTCTGGAGCTTTACGGAGACAAAGAGAATGAGATATAGAGATAGGAAGAGAATGATGATAGGAGCCCACTGATTACTGAATTTTGACTAAGTCTTTATATATATAATTATAATATCTCCTAAAATCTAAAATCTGCATTATGACTCTTAGAGATTTGAAACCATTTTCGAATAGGATAAAATTACAAACCTATGCCACACTTTTAAAAAGGAAAAGTTTAACACAACAATAATTTTTCAATTTCATCGCCATAAAAGTGGAATTTGTATTTTGAATTTGAAGATGATGTAAACTTATGAAATGTGTAAAATTTGGTGAATTTTAAGTCTACTATTTTTTGAAATTTTTTTGGTCAATAATTTATATATTTTTTTTTAGCTTTAAAGTCCATTTTTTTATTGTTGAAAAACACTAAAAAATAGGGGGTTTAGTTCCCACCACAAAAAAAATTTAAATCAACTTATTTTTTTCCGATTTTGATATTCATTATAGATGACATATATATATAGTGTATCAAAAAAAATGATGTATATTTTCGTTGTTATAGCATATGGAAGTCAAATATACCCGAATTTGACAGTTTTTGTCTCCCACCATAATTTGTCTATTCAATTTATGATAATCAAAAACAAAAATGCACATATGCCAAGCATCCAAAGATGCGAAGATGAGCCACTGAAGGCTTGTGACCACTCCAAGCTTCTTTTGGAGTCAAATTTTGAACTACTTTTGTGGGACTACGGTTGAGAATATACACTGTAGTGGCAACTACTTCTCCCCAAAAACTATTTGGAATATTTTTTGTTTGCAACATGCTTCGTGTCATTTCGAAAAATGCTACGGTTCTTTCTTTCAACAATACCATTTTGTTGATGTGTATATGCGACAGTAAGCTATCTCTGGGTGTCATTATTAGCACAAAAATCAGAAAACTCATTAGAAGTAAATTCTCCCCCTCTATATGTTCTGAGTATCTTGACAGGATACCCACTTTGTTTTACAGCCAATGCTTTAAAATTCTTGAAGCATGCAAAGGCTTTAAATTTTTGCTTCAGAAAATAAACCCAAGTGTGGCGAGAGTAATCATCAATGAATGTCAAAAAGTAAAGGTTCTTACCCAATGATGGCTCTTCCATATCACCACAGATGTCAGCATGCACAAGCTCTAAAGGACATCAAGCTCTCCAAGATTTTCCCACCGGAAAATTGTCTCAATGATGCTTGCCAAGTGCACACCCTGAACAAACTTCTTCTTTTGCATTGATTGGAGGAAGACCTCTCACCAAATTCTTCTTATTCAACAAAGTTAGCCCTTGAAAATTCAGATGACCATATCGTTGATGCCATAACCATGAATCATCTATGGTTGATTTTAATGCATGCAACTTACTAGAAATCAATTTGAGAGGAAACAATTTATTCTTCGTCATATAAGTCTTTTCTACAAGATAATGATTATTAGATTTATCAAAAACATTACAGCAACTATCTTCTAATACAACTTTATAGTTCTTTTCTAGAAGTTGTCCTATACTCAAAAGACTATGTTGTAATTCTAGCATCAAGGAAGTATTATGGATATTTGTAGTGTCTCCTTTCTTATTCTTGACTGCAAGGGTACCTTTTCGCATTACATCAACCTCCTTATCATCTCCAAATTTAACTTTACTCCTCATTGAATCATCTAATTTGACAAAGATATCAGATTTACCTGTCATGTGATTTGAACAACCATTGTCAAAGAACCAGACATCCTCTTGGGGTTCTTTTGCCAAATTGCATGTAAGGAATGTAGAATTCTTTGTGTTAGAAGACTCTTCTGCATAACTAGCTCTTGACTTATTCAAGTCAGATTTCTTCTTCCTGCACTCAGATTCATAGTACTCATATCTTTCACAATATCTGCACTGTATACTCCTTCTATCAGCATAACTTCTACCTCTCCCTCTATTATTTCCTCTTTCTTTGTTATTGCTGAAAGATTTGCCTTGAAATTTAGCAGTATGAGAGGGAGGAGATTTGGATTTTTCCTCAATATTCATAGAAGACTGGAAATCTTGCATAAAACTTTCCATAGAATGCTGCATGCGCTTTTCATGAGACTACAAAGAACCAATTAATTTTGCAACTTTGAAAGTAGTTAGATCTTTACTTTCTTCAATAGTAATTACTACTGGATCAAATCTAGGAGGAAGAGACCTCAAAAAAAATCTACAATTTTCTAATCTGGTATAGTTTCTCCTTGAGTCCTAAGTTGATTCACAATACCTTGAGTCCTAGTAATAAATTCATGTGGACTCGGATTCTTTAATCCTCAAATTTTTAAATTCTCTTAGGAAAGTTTGAAGTCTTACCAATTTGATTTTATCTATACCTTGGTATGTAGTTTGTAGAGCCTCCCATGCATCCTTTGATTTTGTCAGACTGGCAATTCGAGGAAAAATTGAGACATCCAAGGCAGATTGAATGGTGAAAAGAGCTTTATTATCCTTCTTTCTATCTTCTTTCAACTGATTTTTTTGTTGTGGTGTCCATGTATTGAATGTATTCTTATCAACAGGTTATGTGTATCCACCTTCCACAAATTCCCAGAGATCTTGGGATATAAGTAGGGTCTTCATCTTGATACTCCAATAATCATAGTTTTCTCCAGTACAAATAACTATTGTTCTAACCTTCAACTTGCACAATCAAAACTCTTGCAACCTACTCTGATACCAAAGGAAAGAATATGATAATATTAAACTAACTGAAAGATAATGAAATTTGTTCACAATTGAAAAAATTACAGAACCAGAAATATATAGTATGCATTAGCTTGAAATCAAAATGTAATTGCATAGTCTCTAATATAAATATAGAGCTAGTCACTGTTGAGCTAATCACCGATTAAAATAAAACATAAAATCAAATCTAAAAATCTTAAAAAGCAAAGAAAAAACTATTTTATCTAAACAAAAGTTTATGTAGCAGTTCTACTATTTTATTTAGCACATAAAGCTAAAGCTAAATCAAAAAAACAAAAAACATGATTTTTACACTCCAACACATCATTCATCCTTATCTTCATGGTACGCCTCCAACTAGATCCTTCCAAACAACCGCATCATCTTAGTGGGAGGCACGACCATGTTTAGAGGCCCGGTAAGGGAATGTACAACCTGCCCTTCCATAGCCAAACCCGAACCAACTCCATAGTCAAGAACAACCTCTATCCCTTCCTCCATTTGTCCTTCGATGGCGATATCTTTATCTTTGCCAACGTGGGCTCTATTCTCCTCGACTACAAGAACAACATGGTGTTGAAAACATTCCCCAGAATGTCGAGCGACGGCCCATGAAACTACCCTTCCGTGGGTTCTTTCGTCATGCTACCACTTTCTACCTCCAATTACTTTACCAAGGTGGGAATCCTCATCTACGGTGGCTTCCCCGACGATGGTTACGCCGTCGCCAAAGCTGGCAATTTTATGGTCACCCTGTGCAGCTGCGGAAGAATGGTCATCACGGATGCCAATCCTTCATGGAGCATGGAAGACAAGCCCGGGCCAAGAGCCATGTCAAACATGCTCATTCTCCCCAACGGTGAATTTTTAATCATAAACAGAGCAGCCAAAGGTGTGGCCAGGTGGGACATGGCCAACACACCATTCTTCACACCTTACCTCTACATACACAGTCCAGCAGCGTTTCTATGTTTTGGCCACCACCAGTATTGCCAGAATGTACCACTCCACTACCAACGTCTTACCCAACAAGAGAGTCATGGCGCGTGGCTCCAATCCACACTTCAATTACATTTTCATGGGAATGCGATTTCCCATGGAGCTCCATTTGGATGCGTACAACCCTTATTATTTGGAGATCATCTATGTCGTCCTCCGCCCGAAGATAATCACCATGTCTGCCACCTCCAATATTGCCTACAGCACCACCTTCACCGTCACCTTTTCAGTTGCATTCGGTCTGAGTAGCAACGTGATAAATTTTAACGTGTACGCTCTGCCCTTCACAACTCACACCACATCCATGGGCCAAACTCCACACCAGTAGTAGCTCCAAACTCCACCACAGTTTATTCTACCACAGTAACTGCTCCCCTGATGGCTATGGCTGCTCCTCTCGGGTATTACATGTTCTTCGTTGTCAACGGGGAACTTCCCAACAAAGGTCAGTGAGTTCATTTCTTTTAACTCTAAGGAATCAATTATGGAATTCTTTTTTGTAGTTACATTGCAAAAGTGACATGCATTACAACACTTTAATAAAACAAATGATCAAGCATTACAATTCTTATGTGCATGCGCTTCACAATGCTTTCACAATCCTATCTACATGTCTGGCTTGATTTTGAATGCCTTTCTTATAGAACATAAATATTCATATTTACATTTTTAATAAGTTTAATGAGTTAAAATATTTATAATTGTTAAAATAATTAAAATTAAATTTACACACGAATCTTATCAAGATGTCAAGTGGGGATCTAAGGATCTAAATATATTTGACGGATGAGTGATAATGGGATCGAGGGATATGTCGATGTTAATGGTTGAATTCGTTCAACCATATTGCACTTGTATAGTTGTTATTTGTATTGAAGATGTTCTAATCAAAAGAAACCCAAAACATACTGAAAAAGGGCAAGTTGTGGAAATGTCACCCATTAAAGCAATAACATCATATATTATTATGTGTATATTTATTTAGTAGCTCTTATATTTGAAATATGTTTTCATGAAGACTAATAGTAAGACATTTATTTAACAATGCCTATCTTAAATTTAGTAAATTCATATAATGGTTGCCTCAAGGTTATTGTCCATGTAGTTTTCAACTGTATAAATTTCTTATATGTAAGTTGCATGTACTTTGCATGAACATACTAAAATAAAATAGTTAAATGAAATGATTATTTACAAAGTGTGTAATCAAGGTTGGGACTGACTATTTAAAGAATTAAATGGATAAATAAATATACATAGATGAAGATCTAAAGTTGACTTAATTGCTCCAAGATTTGTCAATAAATAATTATTGCTCTAGAAAATCACTTTGTTAGATGACCACCTCAAGATTAAGAAGATAATTGTCATAATTAAACATATCAAAATAAGTAGAATACATCTTTGTAGATTTAAAAAACCATACATTATGCACAAATACGAATATCATTTATATTTTGTAATTAGAAACTCTTTGATCTCATAGCCTCAACAATTAAAGGTTCAAAAGCATACATTAAATACAAATCTGAATCTCATCTAAATCTAATAGTCATGTAGTGATATTTTGGGTATACTTTTGGGTTTATTTCTCTAAGCAAGAAGAAGTCCCATTTGTTCAAACCCTTGGATGTATCAATTAAGTGACCTCTAACAAAGATTTTTAAAAAATAACAAGAATTAATGTGGCATGTATTGATCCAATATGTTGTGTATGTGATATAGGATTAATTAAATATTTGGTTGTGTGATATCTAAACAAATTATATTTAAAATTAAAAAAATAGAATCTATAACTTGATTATTGCAAAGAATTAAGAAAATATATTTAAAATCATTTGCGAACCATAATATATAAAAATCTCATTTTCCCCTTTATGTTTCTTATAGACATACAAACATGACTAGTTATACGTAAGAGTTAGAATCAACTCAAATGATTATAGAGATTAGCATCTAGATAGGAAAAGAGAAACATTCCAATTAAATCATTGAAGGAAGTGCCACACTTATACCAACCTTATGAATATATCATATTATCTATTTTTAAAGGAAATATAGATATGATTCTACTCTTTTTTTCAATTGCATAGGATCTTTGGGATATACACTCAATTAGAATCCAAATATAGACGCCTTCAAAAGCTCCAATTAATTAATTATAAGTCCAAAGAAATAGAAATATCTTATCAAGGCATCTAATAGAAGAAACCTCCTAACCAAAAATTAAATGTACAAGAAATTTACTAAATGTAGCTCAAAATAAGGTCACAAAATTTTTAATTAATAAAGAATCTAATATATGATATCTAGGGTAGACTTCATCCAAAAAAATTAAGAAAACAAAATACAAATGATTCTTTTTAATAAAATAAATAGAAGGACAAAGAAGATGAAACGCAATTTAACCTAACATTATACATAACACACAATATTTTTGTGTCGCTCAAATATTAGAATAAAATTAAGAATTATGTGTATATGTTAAAGGACCAATAAAATATTTGGATTTGTGATTTCTAACCAAATTATAGCAAATAAAATAATAGCCTATAATTTAGCACTCCATGTGTATTACAAATAAGAGATGTGAAATCCCTATGAACTTGGAGAGATTACATAAATAATCTTTCAAATAAGGAGTTATCCTTGATTCTTCATTATTGGATTGCATGTACATTTATAACTAAACACTTGGCAAGCCAAATCATTTTATTATATATAAATATATAAGATATTGTAACAATCCCTGGAACAAAAGAGATTAAAATAAGTTCAAGATTATACGAATATTACCAAAATCGACCAAATATTTAGCTTATGAGGACGTACATATACGGAGTAGAAAAGGCACCCGGTCTCCATGAAATGAGGATAGTGTGTGAGGTGAAAAATGGTGAGACAAACTATTGCAAAACCAAAAAGATCCAGCCACAAAAAATCCTAGTTCTACGATAAAACATTCACCATACACCAATGAAGAAACCTAAGAACATGCAAATCAATAAATGAAACAATAATACCATTCACATTCCAAGTAGGGTTTGATCTCCATTGTCTCCTGTCTCCATTTATCTTGTTTGATATATATATATATGTGTGTGTGTGTGTGTGTGTGTGTGTGTGTGTGTGTGTGTGTGTGTGTGTGTGTGTGTGTGTGTGTGTGTGTGTGTGTGTGTGTGTGTGTGTGCGCGCTAATAAGTGGTGTATGCAGGATGTGATGATATTAGGATTCTTATATGCATGTAATGAGATATGCTAACATGTGGTGATGTAGATGAGTATTGCATGAGATGCAAATATTTTTGGTGTGTCATTATACTCAGTCATGTGATACCGGACTATATGAGACTCGGGAAGGGACAATGAGGGACAAATGGAAAAAGGGGGGATGGAAGGTGGAAGATATGGAGGTGAAAATATATTCTTGTGATTTATCATCATTGAGCTTAATTATGGTAAATAGGTTATGACCATCCAGGTATGTGTTCGACCTAGAAAATAATTGTACCCATTTGCATGGAGATCAGATAGTCACAAACAAGGCATGACCTAGTTCACACTAGACTCACAGTGTCCTCATATCCTTGCACAATACATAGTATTACTAAGAGACAATCAACTGCTAGCAAAATAGGTGAACATACCCCATCCTCGCCTTTCTAGTCAAAGACATCCTGGGGATAGAATCTCTAGTCAAAGACATCTCGAAAAAGCTAAAAGACATGCCACCATAAAAGATCAAAGCAAAATAAAACCAAGACTTGACACTAACATAGATTGGAATCCTCAAGCTTTATTTGTGTTTCTTGCCACATATGTTAACATGTTTGATCTAGTCACAATGTTGTTTTCCTGATAAAGGATAGATAATGTTGAAAAACCATGTCGTTGCCAGATTATGTTGAAAGATTTAATTTGTTGAAAGTTCACTACTAATTGTGTCTCACCTGAACCTAACTAGATCCATAAAACTGATACTTTTATTGCAAAGAAGAATAAAAATTTATTATGGATCTACAATGCAAGTGATCATTTATTGTGGATTATACAAAAAAAAGGAGGAATGAAAAGATGATGCTTCTCAAAACATGCAATGCTCAGGGTTCCACTTCCATCACTAGACTTCGGATATACCCTTAGTTACATATTGGACCTAATTTATTATGGAAGGGAAGGGTGAAAACAGGTTTATTATGAATGGTGAACCAATCTTAGGTAGATCAACAACAAGCCATGATGGGAATGGGAAAATTTATTATGAAATGATTGGCTATGAGTGTGTGCAAAGTGAAAGGGTGAAACTAAATCTTGAAGAAGGAAAGAGAAAAGTCTCTACACATGGTGTCGATAACCCAGTTTTCACCATGGGGTTAGTCCAAGATCATGGGGGGCCAAAAAGTGGCTATATGAAAAAAATAGCCTTTTCCACTCGCCTAAAAATGCGAAAATTTGTGTTGATTTTTTGCTTGGCTTGGTGTCAGTATACCTTGCCATTGTAAACACCTAGGAAAATCGGATATCTCCAATATTTATAGGTAATTTTAAATTAAAAATAAATTATATATTATATAATATATAATAATATATTATATGTTATATAATATGTAATGTATTATTATATTACATTATATATTATATAATATATAATATATAATATTATATATTATATAATATATAATATTATATATTTATATATTATATAATACTTATTATATAATATATTATTATATTATATTATATAATGTACAATATATAATCTATTATTATATTATATTATATATTATATAATACATAATATATAATATATAATATATAATATATTATTATATTATATTATATATTATATAATACATAATATATAATATATAATATATAATCTATTATTATATTATATTATATATTATATAATACATAATATATAATATATAATATATAATCTATTATTATATTATATTATATATTATATAATACATAATATATAATATAATAATATATTATATAATATAATATATTATTATATTATATAATATGATGTTACTTTAAAATAATTTAACTATAACAATCGGATATCCGATAAAATCGGATATCCGATAAAATTGGATATCGGATTTTATAGGATATCCAGTTTTCTGAGACAATAAAAGTGTACTGTGACACCCCGTGGGTTATTTTTCACCCACGCGTTGCGTGAATTCTATCAAATCCAATATCTGATTTTGTGACCCAAATTTGCAAAAAAAACAATAAAAGGTAGGATTTTTTTTTTTTTCATCATTTTCATTCAAATTTTTGCATTTTTTTTAATGTTTATTTTTTCATTCAAAATATGTTTTTTTCATGAAAAATAGATTTTTTAAAATCAAATACAAAGTTGTTCAAATTTGTTAACTAAATTCAAGTGTTTACATTCAATTAGGTTAAAAATGAGGGATAACAGTGAAAACATTGATCAACCACAACCGCAACAACCAAACCCTCCTGCACAAAACCCTCCTTTGCCAAACCCCCCCTCAATTCAGGATTTAATTGCACAAAATTTGAACCAATTAAAGGGGATTGCAGATGTCTATCATAGGATCCCTCGCTTGAACCCAATGTTTGATCCCCTCACATCCATCATAAAGAGTATAGAAACTGTCACTGAGGAGCACAATGTCGCTCTTTTATGGTGAGATTCTATGAGGGAACAATATGTGGATAGCTTGTCCTATAAGGAGATAAAGGATCTCGAGACATCCAAAGTCGCTATTGTTGCATTGTTTGTGAATCCCCACACTGGTCAACCCGTAGACCCAAAAAAAAAAAAACTTTCTATTAAATGGTGCACAAATGATGACATTGTGAAAAAATTTTGGGATCGTTAGTGGATTGTGTTGGCATTTTCAGAATGTTGGCATTTTGCATAAAGATTGCATTAATGATATGTTGCTATTGATGTCAATTAAACTGGTGAATGGTATTCATGATATTGCCGATGTTATTATTGTTATTTGCTTTTGTATTGCAACCGGTGTGATAAACTTTGAAGATGTTGTAAACTGGTATATGGTAGTTTATATGTTGAACCAGTGTATCAGGTTAAACCTTTCTATGTTCAGTAACCGGTAAACCCTACTGTTTGTTTTTTGATTAAATCCTAAACTGATCAAGTTTGTTGGTTTAAGATCTGATGATCGAGTGGTAATGATGATGACACGTGTGGTCATTGTTTGAAGATGAGTTCAAGTTAGTTTGGCGCATTTGATTGTCTTGGAAAGGAGCAAAGTGGATTGCATCAAATGCATAACGTGTGATGAGTTACAAGTCCGCTGAAGCAGTGATCATGGAGCAGTTGGAATTTTCTTGTTAAATGTGAAGAGATTGTTATGATTATTTTTATGGTCAAGATTGTACTGACTTGTTTGTAATCTCAATGATGAGAATTAGTTTTTGTTGGGTTACCGACCTATGTGATTTGTATTTAAGGTCGATTATGTTTTTTTATTTGATATAGGCAAAGTTGGAAGAAATAGTTGAGTGTGAGATTGCCTAACAGGAGGATGGATTTGCAGTTGGAGTGAAGGCAGATTTGAAGCTTAAGAAGGATTTGATCAAGAAGATGTAGTGCTATTCAGACATATCAAAAAACCTGTTGTTTTCTAACAATCATAGAAGAAATTGAAATCCCCTAACAGGGTAAGCTCTAACAAGCTTGGTTACTTTCTAAATCCTCTAACAAGGTGGTCCATTAATTTGGATTCTCAAATCCTTCAGCAAGGTTACTCCTAATAGGGTATTGTGCTTTTCATCATGGCATATTTGTAAAATCCTCTAACCGGGTGATTCCTGACTAGAATTAGTTCTTAACAAAACTAATTGTAAAGCTTTAATAGGCTTGGCTCCTAACCGGGCGAATTTCAGAAGAGTTCAGATAGCTATCCTTGTGAGTCTCATCTCACTGTCATTTTTACCTATTTGGGTTTTCCACGTATAAATATTTGTGTCAAGTGGTGAATGTTTTTTGTGGTTATGATATCATTTTCTATTTTGATTAAAGTATGATAATTGGAAGCATGAGAGTTGAAAAGGTTGATATTTGATTAAGCATTGTTGATGTTTACAAGATTGAAGTTGTTTACTGTTTAAGTTGGTATAACAATCAAACCGGTTGGTATTAGTTGATGTTGATAAATCTTTGAGATATTATTTTGACAAATCTATTTTGTTGACAAGTTGTTTTTTACTATACTGATTCACCCCCCCCCCTCTTAGTATTCTACCAAATACTTATTACTTCATCATATTATCAATTGGTATTAAAGCGGATTCAAGTACTCTTAGATCTCTAAGCCTAACATCTTGAGGAAAATATCCTGTAGATCATGATGAAGAAAGAAGGTCCTAAGTTCAACAGAGAGAACTATAGAATCCGGAGTGACAAAATGAAGATTTACATCAAAAGTCTTGGTAGTCAGTATTGGGAGCATGTAGAAACTCAATATGTTGCACCTACTAGAACTCTAACAGATGATCAAAAGAAAGAAAAACAAGAGAATCATCAAGAATTAGAAGCTATTATAAATTCCCTATCTGATGTTGAATATGTAGATGTTCATGGTCTTGAAACTGCATATGAAGTGTGGAAAAAACTTGAAGAGATTTATAGCGGTTATGAACATGTTAAGATTGATAAAGAGGAGAGTTTAAGAGGAAATTTTGATGACATGAGAATTTCTGAAGGCGAGAATATCCAGCAATATGGTCAAAGGATTAAAGAAATAGTTGGTGAAATAAAGAGTACAAGAGGGAAAGTGGAAGATGCCATAGTGATCGGTAAGGTACTGAGAATCCTGCTACTTGTCTATGTCATTTGTGTTGCAGCTATTCAAGAGCTGAAATCCATTGACAAGACAAAGGTAACTCTTGACTCTATCATTGGTAAACTTACTGCTTTTGAGTTAAATGGCTATGATGGTAGTGTACAAAAGTCAGAATCTGCAATCAGAGCTTTTGTCTCTAACCCATCTATGAGAAGAAGTAGAGATACCATCCATAGCTATGAATCCAGATCTAGCAGAGATGCTAATGATGAAGACAGTTTAGTGGAGCTTGAAGCATTGTTGGCAAAACGACTACCTAGAGGCACTGGTAAATACAGAGGTAAGCTACCATTGAAATATTTTGCTTCCAAGAAGATTGGTCATGCAGACACCTAAAATTAATTAAATTAATACTTAATTAATTTAAGCCTATCAAAATAATTAATTAATTGTATTGTATTGTCCTCATTCCTCTCAGAATCAATTAAATCTAACTTGATTAATTCTATCACTATTGTCCAATAATTAATTTATCAAATAAATTAATTGTTCCCCTATTCTTCTAAAGGCCCCTCCAATAATTATTTCCTCTAAACCCACTCAGTTAATTAATTTTAATTAATTAACCTAGTCATGTGATTCCTACAAATCACTTTTCCTAATTCCACTCAACCTAATTAATCCTTCTATAATCTCTCATAATCATGCTTATCATTATCCCTCAATTTTTAATTCCCACTCATGTCACATCAACATTGAGTCTCTCAAAGAAATTCAAATTTCTTTAAATCCCTCAATGCATCCTTATATTGGAATTTTTAATTCCTCATATTTGAAATTCAAATTTCTCCCCCCTTTTCCCAAGGAATTTTATATTCCTGTTTATTTTCCCAAGGCACCCTTGATCCATGCCTTCTATCTAAAATCAATCTCAACCCTTCATGATCAAATCAATCTTGGCCCTCCATTGGCCTCCTCCAATCTATAAATTGAAGCCTATTCTCCTCACAAATCATCCACTTCTCATGCATTGTCATGCTACTCTTTTCTCCCCTCTCTTCTTTCTTCAATCTTTCAATTCAAATCCATCCAATAATCCTATCAAATCCATTAGTCTTGTTGAGAAAAGGAGATCAACCACATTCAAATCATTCAAAGGAGCATATCAAGTGGAGCATCATCAAGGGGCGCCTTCACTTCACCAAGCTCAATCTGAGGGAGAAGGTATAAGCTTGCAAGGTATAAATATTGTGTTTATATTTCCATGTGGTTTGTTAATCTTCCATGTTTTTAATGTGTTTGAATGCTTTGTTTGAATACTAACCACCTAAATCCACCTTGCTATGTTTTATCCTCTTCAGGTCATATAGCAGCAAATTGCCCTAATAGTGAAAATGAACACGAGAAAAATTCAAGAAGTATAAGGGTAAAGGAAAGAGAGATTGTCTTGTAGCTATTGACAGTGGTATTACTTATTATGAATATGATGATGATGCTAGTGAAGATATTATGTTTATGGCTATTAAGGAGGAGAAATCAGACAAGAAGGCTTTAGTGTCCAAGATGGATAACTCTGATGATTGGATCATTGATAGTGGTTGTTCACATCACATGACTGGTGATCGGAGCAAATTTATTTCCTTGAAAGAGTTTGATGATGGTGTTGTTAGATTTGGCCATGACTCACCTTGTATGGTTAAAGGTAAGGGATTTATTTCTCTTAATGGGAAGAGAATTGTTGACGATGTTTATTGGGTTGAATGTCTTAAGCATAATCTTCTGATTGTGGCACAGCTGAATGACAAAGGATACCCACTAGAATTTAGAAATGGCATGTGCAAAATCTTTGACAACAAAGGTGAATTGATCACAATTGGTAAACAAACTAGAGGTAATCTATTCCATCTTAATCCTAAAGTTAGCAACTGTTTGATTGCAAAGATAGATGATAGCTGGCTTTGGCATAGAAGATTTGGTCATACAAATTTTGACAATATTGTTAAAGTGAGTAAGTCTAAGACAATGAGAGGTCTACCTCATATAAACAAATCGGTTAATGCTCTATGTAAAGAATGTCAATTAGGGAAGATGACTTCTTCTACCTTCAAGAGCAAGTCCTTCTCAGCAGAGTACTTGTTAGATTTGGTTCATACAGATCTATGTGGACCAATAAGAACTAGAAGCATTTCAGGTGATAGATATTTCATGATCTTCACTGATGACTATTCAAGGATGATGTGGGTCACATTCTTGAAAGATAAGAATGAAGCTTTTGGTAAATTCAAGGCATTCAGAGCCTTAGCTAAGAAAGAGAGTGGCAAAAATATTAAATGTCTAAGAATAGATCAAGGTGGTCAGTTCACTTCTAAGGAGTTCACTAAGTATTGTGATGAGAATGTTATCAAGCGGCAGCTTTCTACACCAAGGACACCACAACAGAATAGTATAGCAGAGAGAAACAACCGGTCAGTGGTTGAAGCTACTAGGACTATGTTGATACAAGGAGGTGTGGCTAAAACATTTTGGAGAGAAGTTGTAAGTACAGCGGTCTACACAATGAATCGGGTTCTAGTGAAAAGAGGTAAGGACAAGACACCTTATGAACACTGGTATGGAAGATCACCTGATGTTAGTTATTTTAAGATCTTTGGTAGTAAATGCTTTATTAAAAGAGGTAATTACATAAGCAAGTTTGAAGCAAAAAGTGATGAAGGCATATTCCTTGGTTATTCCACCAAGAGTAAGGCCTACAAGTGTTTCAACAACCAGACTCAGAGAATTGTTGAGAGTGTTGATGTTCATGTAGATGAATGTCCTGAAATTTTATAAGGAACCAGTTTTGAGAAAAAAGATGAAGATCCTTGCATTTTGCTTTTGGAACCTGATACAGTTAAATCTGAAACCGGTAAGGCAAATCTTGATGTACTTGTTCAACCGGAACAGATAATTTCAGAAGAAGAAGATGATGAAGAAGTTGAACCTGAGGAGAATGATCATGTTATTCCTAGATATGTGAGACTGAATCACATTCCTGAGCAGATTATTGGGAATAAGGATGTTGGAGTACTTACTAGAAGAATAACTAGAGAGAACTCTTGCATGATCTCCACCATTGAACCAAGAAGTAATAAGGAAGCTTTTGGTGATGATCATTGGGTTAAAGCAATGGAAGAGTAATTAGATCAAATTGAGAAGAACAACACTTGGACCCTGGTAACCCGACCGGTAAACAAGAATGTCATAGGTACTAAATGGGTGTTCAAAAACAAGTTGAATGAGGATGGTTTTGTAGTTCGCAATAAGGAAATATTAGTCTGCAAAGGTTATGCACAAGAAGAAGGAGAGGATTATGGAGAAACTTTTACACCGGTAGCAAGACTGGAAGGAGTTAGAATATTACTTGCATTTGCAGCTCACAAAAATCTCAAGGTATACCAAATGGATGTTAAGCCTGCATTTTTTGAATGGGATATTGGAAGAAGAGGTTTATATAGAGAAGACTTATGGCTATGCATTGAATGATAAAGAAGACATGGTATGAAAATTACATAAAGATTTGTATGGATTAAAGAAGGCACCTAGAGCATGGTACAAAAGGCTTCATACACATTTGATGAAGATAGGCTTTGCAAGAACTAGTGATGACAGCAACATTTATCTCAAGTCTAAAGGAGATAAAATACTGATTGGTGAAGTATTTATTAATGACATTATATTTGGAGGTAATGATGTCATGAGCAATAGTTTTGCAGATGAAATGAAGAATGAGTTTGAGATGTCATTAGTAGGGGAAATAAAAAATTTCATAGGCTTGAAAATATAGTAGATGAAGAATGATATTTTCATTACTTAGTCTACGTATGTGAAAGAAGTTTTGAAAACTTTCGGCATGAGTGACTGTAAACCAGTTGGAACTCCAATGGTCACAGGTTGTAAATTTTCCAAGGAAGATGCATCTAAGTCTGTAGATGAGAAAGAATACATGTCAATGATTGGCAAGTTACACAATGGTGTTCACAGTCGATTGGATATTGCCCATGTAGTTGTTATAGTTGCTAGATTTCAGAAGAATCCAAAGGAAGCACATTTGATAGCAACCAAGAAAAATTTTAGATATCTGAAAGGCATAGTTGATTATGGGTTATGGTATCCATATGGAGGAAATTTTGATTTGCAGGTGTACACTGATATTGATTGGGCAGGAAATGTTGATGACCGAAAGAGTACTACCGATGGAGCATTCTACTTCACAATCTACTGCTCAAGGTGAGTATGTAGCAGCTTATATGAATTGCACACAAGATATTTGGATGAGGCACATTTTAGAAGGTTTTAAGATGAAGATCTTAGAACCTATAAATATTTTGTGTGATAACATAAGTGCAATTAATATTTTTAAGAATCATGTTTTGCATGCAAAGACTAAGTACATTGAACTGAAGTATCATTTCTTGAGGGAGAAAGTTCAACCTTATCTACCAATTGTCCTACACTCAAAAGATTATGCTTCAAACCTTCAACATAACAAACATTGTGAGAATTGTTCTTACCATCCAATGATATAGTTCCTTTTGCCTTGATCATACATGCCTTGTCATCTCCAAATCTAACTAGTCCACCATCAAATTCTTGCAAAGATAGAAACTTCCCTTTATCTCCAGTCGTATGATGTGAACAACCAATGTCAATTACCCATTCATCCTTATCCTCAATTTTGGCAGCAAGTGCCTTCTCCTCAGGTACATTCTCTTCTAGTGTCAGATCATCTTCCTTGATAGCCAAGAATGCCCATTCTTTCCCATTGTTGGATCCACTAGAAGAATATTTTGTCGATTCATCATCTGAATCAATAATGCCTTCCTCATCCACAATGTAGCATGGTTTTTCTCTATTTTTCTTGTATCTATACTTGTTTTGATATCCAGGGTTAGGCTTAAATGATCTTTTAACTCTTTTTTCAAATCTTGAATTCCTTTCAAGACATCTAGATGCAAAAGGACCAATCTTATTAGATGCAAAACATTTAAAAGGTGATTTTCTTTCATACTTATTTCCTACCGGTCCTTTTGATACTCTTCTAGCAAATAATGCTTCAAGTTTCTCAAAACCATCATCTTCTCTCTTCATTTCTTCTAATTATTTTGCATATAAAGCTTTCCAATCTTGCTTAGTGGTTGTAGATGTAGATGCATGAAAAGCAGGTTCAATCTTCACAGCTCCAAAAGATCCAAATTCCTCAAGCTCAAAAGCAGATAGTTTCCCAACCAAAGTATCTATGTTGACAGATGTATTAGCCATTGTTCTCAACTCATTGACAGTAGTAGCCTTCATATTGTAAGCCGGTGGTAGCGCTCTCAAGACATTAGAAACAATTTCACCTTCACTCAGAGTTCCACCACAATATTGAATTCCCATAACAATATCATTTACCCTTTCCATGAATGCAGTAATCCTTTCATCTTCTTCCATCTTCGGGTTTTCATATCTCACCCGGTAACCATCAAGTTTAGCAATCTTCACTATAGATTCACCTTCATTAAGAGTCTACAACTTATCCCATATAGCCTTTCCAGATGATTTGTCTGTTAATCTCATTTTTTGCTTATCAAAAAGTGCACACAAGAGGGCTTCTCTTGCTCTACAATCACTCTCAAGATCCTTGTCCAAGTTTACCAAAGGAGGATTTCCAGATCCCGGATTATAGGGTGTGACACCATTCTGAGTGATCTCCCAAATCTCCTTGCCAAGACATCTCAAATGAGTCTCCATATTGTATAGCTTGTTCCTTCAATCCTCGGTATATCCCTTCGAAAGATATCTCTAGAAGAACTGGATGAATTTGAACTCTTAGTCGCCATAGGATCTTCCTCAAGCGGTTAAGCTATCTATAGAGAGGACCAAGGCTATGATATGAATTGTTAGATAGTTTAGATAACTGGAAGACAACTAAGAGGGGGGGGGTGAATCAGTTATCACAGATTACTAGAAGCATTAGCATTTTAAAAAAACAATACCAGAACCCAAAATAATAATATCGGAATAGCAGTTAATCCAATTAAGTATAAACAATAATCACAGAATAAAATCCATCCACACAACACCAAGATTTGTGCATGGAAAACCCGATAAATGGAGAAACCACGGTGGGAAGCCTACCCATAGTCAGATAATACTTCTGCAGTAAGTATGTGAATTTACAATGAAAGGGCCTGCACTTGCAGGAAGGCCAATAGCCTAGAGCACACTTCTCATCATAAAAAGAGCCTCACTAACTACATACAGATCCAGACTACAATCTAGAGAAGTGTTGAACTGCAAAAGATAGCATCTCCTATGCCTGAGTACTGTTCTGATTAAGCTCAATACCGGAGGAATAAATCCTCTTCCACAAATCCAATTCGATCTCCAATGATCAACCAATTCCTCTTCCTAAATGATATTACATTATTCTCACATTACATTCCTTAACCATGACCTCTTACATTAACCATGATGATCTAAAATGAGATCTTACATCTTATTTATACAAAACCTCAATCATGAATAATTAGGTCGGCCACCAAATAATAAACCAATTACATAATTACAAACCATGTCGGCCTTAGACCAAAACAAATAATATCCACACATAAGATATCTCAAAAATACAACAATAGGTCCTATCCACACATACATAAATACAACAATAGGTCATATCCCACATACGGGCATTCTTGAATTGACCCGTACAGTTATCTGACCATATGATATGTCAATCAATTGCAATATATTTCTCATGCAAGAACTCAAAAAAAATCTCAAAAGAATGTTGTACATACTCAGAGGAGTGTGATCTATCATCACTCATATAAAAATGATACTCCTTGATTATCTTCTTGTCCTCTTCTATACTATCAGGATCATGTCTATATGTAATGTGAACAAAAATAGCAATCTATATTGAATTGTAGTACAAAGATTGTACCTCATTATGTGGTTGCAATGTATAGTTCTTTGCAAAATCAACCACTGATACAATAGTCCCAATTGAGAAAGAGTTCTTACACATCCTGAACTATTGATCCAACCACTGAGACCTATGGATGTGCCTTGCATACTTGTAGAAAATATTTTCCTTAAAATCCAAAATAAAATCAGCAACACTCACTTCTCTTGAGACTAATTCGCATCTAGAACCTTCACCTCCACTCTTCAAAGTATATTTTATCGTCTCATATCTTTTTTCTCAACATAATTCTTTCAAAACTCATGTTTTCTTCCCTCATGAAAACATGAAATAAACTTTGACAACTCAACACATTGTGAGCACTTCTCATTCAAACAATCATTTCTATAGAATTAGCAGTCATCATCTCTAGGGCATAAAAATAGATCTTGCAAGTCTCTTGATGATCTTGGAAATAGAATTGCACCACACTCCTGTAACATCTCATTAGTATGCATCATAGAACAAATATGGCATAAAATTGCATGGTACATTGAAAACTATGAATTATACTTGCAACAACAAGTATTACAATCTCAAAGAGGTACACAATAAAATGTCTTCAAAGATTCAAAGGCCCTTTGTGATATTTGCAAAGTTGGATGTACTTCACAAAAAAAATTGTACAACATTGTTTGGCTTGATTCCAAGAAATCTTTGGGATGCAGTGTGCGGTCTCGGTTGTCGATACTTAATTTAAAAACGTCCTTTACATTGGGTGATACTCTAGAATTAGAGTGCCAAAATTGTTGAATCTCCTCCTTCACATTGTCAGTCAACTTTCTATCAACATGTGGAAGCTTCCCACCAAAATCCCATGTATCACGTTGAAGTGGATCATCAAGTCTTTGTCTTTGTACAAGTTCTCTATCCAAAGTTTTATAGTTTATGTTCAAATCAACACAAGTTTGTCTCATTTGATGAGCCTTCCTCAATTGATGTCTTACTAAGGAGGTTGTAATCACTCTTCGAGCGGCTCTCTTATCTCTTTCCTTGGTATTATTTCCAATAGAATTGAGAGCATCAAATAGATTTTTGGTAATAATAGAATTTCTCTCCATCTTCTTGTTCATACAAATCTTCAATTTGTTTAGAAATGGTCTCTTCTTAATCATCTTTAGCAATTGAACAAAAAGTTGGCATTTCTCAGTCAATGTCTTATTGCAGAAAATTTTGGTCGAAAAGTTGTGTAGCCCACAATCGAATGGTTCTTGTTGACCTCTTGCCTTCAAGATTTACAATAATGTTCTAATCAATTTAAAGTAACCATTTTGGGGTTCTTGAATGTATTGGATTTGGAATTTGTCTTTCATCCATGAGAGGGTCTTCATTTATGAAGTAATTAGGTGTTACATATTGTTCACTTGGTTGATAAATTCCACCTTCAATGTCAAATCTTTCCACATTTTCACCTCTAATGTCAAAATTTTCCACATTCACCTCCAATGTCAAAAAGTTTCATATTTACACCAAAATTATGGACACCTTCATTGTCAACTCCCAAATTTTCACTTTCCATTCTCACGTCATGCTGAGCATTTTCATTATCACTTTCAACATTTTCAACATGTTCAACAATTTCACTTTCAAAATCTACATTTTCATTTTCAATAACTTGTTCAACATTTTCAAATTCAATTTCCTCTTCACTTGAAGTAACATTAGCAATATTTAGCATACCTTGTCTTCTCCTCCAATGACCTTCTCTATCTCTTTCTCTATTAAACCCCTAACAACACTATTAAACCCCTAACAACACTATTAAACCCCTAACAACACCATATGGTGTCATTAGGGGTCATATGACCCATAATGACATTGTATAGAGTCGTAAAGGGTCATATTGTGTCCTAAGGGGTCATATGGTGTCTTAAAGGGGTCATATGACACAATATGACCCATAACTAAATAATTTGGTGTCATAAGGGGTCATATGGTGTCCTAAGGGGTCGTAGGACACAATATGACCCCTTAGGACACCATAGGACCCATAATGACCCAATATGGTGTCATAAGGGGTCATATGTTGTCCTTAGGGATCATATGGTATCCCATGACCTCTTAGGACACCATACGACCCCTAACAACACCATATGGTGTCATAAAGGATCATATGACCCATAAAGACACCGCATAGAGTTGTAAAGGGTAATATATGTCCTAAGGGGTCATATGGTGTCTTAAAGGGGTCATATGACATAATATGACCCCTTAGGACACAATATGACCCATAACAACACAAATTGGTGTCGTAAGGGGTCATATGGTGTCCTAAGGGGTTGTAGGACACAATATGACCCCTTAGGAGACCATAGGACCCATAACGACCCAATATGGTGTCATAAGGGGTCATATGTTCTCCTTAGGGTTCATATGGTATCCCATGACCCCTTAGGACACCATATGACCCCTAATGACACTATATGGTGTCATAAGGGGTCATAGTGTGTTATAAGGTAGCAAGATGAACCATTATTACAATATAAAAAGCAATGTCAATATTTCTTACAAAAATTTGACACCTAAGGGGTCATATGGTGTCCTAAGGGGTCATAGAACACAATATTACCCCTTCCCCCTCCCTCTCTCTCCCCCCTCTCCCCTAATCTATATCTCTCCCTTACCCCCCTCTCTCTATATATGTGTGTGTGTGTGTGTTCCCCCTCTCTCTCCCCTAATCTCTCTCTCCCTCTCCCCTAATCTCTCTATCTCTCTCTATCTCTTTCTCCCTTTCTCCTCCCCATCTCTCTCTCTCTCTCTCTCTCTCTCTCTCTCTCTCTCTCTCTCTCTTCCCCCTCCCCCCTCTCTCTTCCCCCTCCCCCCTCTCCCTCTCCCTCTTCCTAATATCATATACTAATTTATTTATAAATTAATAAATTGTATATTAATATATTATATATTAATAAACAATAGATTAATTATGTGCAAATTTAGTTATTGAATTTACTTATTAAAATCAGATATCCGATTTTTGTTGTACAAATTTCAGATTTGAAATTTTGGCTCGGGTTTGCTTTGGGATTTGGCTTGGAAATGACAAGCCTAGAAAGTCAACTTAAAAAATGTGTTTTTCAATATTCCTTGATTTTCCATACTTTACACTAGTGGCTGACCACTTTTTTAATAGCCAAAAATGATAAAACGAAAAGGATTTTTTAAGGGATTTCTCAGCTTTCCAATAATATAAGGCTTGTCTTATTTCGACTTTAATAAATAATTATTATTTATTTTCTAATTGAATTTTGACAAAAGTCCTGATTGATAGATTGATTGAAAAACACTCATAACTTTCAAACGGTATAACATTTTTTGAATCCAAAATATGCGTCACATCGTATGCTTCGTCTACTATAGGGAAAAAAAATTTAAAAATTAATTTCATAAGGTTTTGACCAAGTTAAGGTGGTCAGACGTAGAAGTTTCTGAATTTTTGAAAAGTTGTAATAAAAAATTCATAAATAATTATTTACTTTATAAAAAAATATGTGTCACATATGGACATGAGTCTAATGCTTATATTATAAATCTTATAAAAAAATATTATGATTTGATTGTGATTAGGGTGGTCAGACATACACCTAATTCTTATCTTTTTCCTGAAATTTTAGTGGCACTACATTGAAATTTGAAATTTTCATCAAATAGGATTTTTTTTCCGAAAAACAACTAGTATCTTAGAAACTAAATTCAATTTTATATAGATTCTCTTCTTACATATTTTAAAAATAATAATCACAACTTATTCAAATTTTCATGTCAAGTTGCCTAACCCTGATTTTCTAAAATTTCATTGTCACTTAAGGGCCTGTTTTGGCACACTATGATCATGCACATCGTCCCTGGTAGTTTCCCAATGCACCACTGAAGTGGTTTTATAGTTGGACAAATTTATTTCTCTTTACCTTTCAAAAAAAAAAATTGTTAGTTTTTTTTTTGTATTTTTTATTATGATAGTTTGAAAAACTATGTATAAAACCTACAAAGGTGCATTCTATTGATATGAGATCTTCAAAAGGTTCTCCTTTTGGTGTTGAAAGGTTATATGCACCTAATCCATATGTTGTGATAATGCAAGGGCCAAGCCAATTTGGTTCAAACTTCCCCTTCTTTTCTCTATCTTGCTAATTCTTAGGATTCTCTGAGCACTAAGTCACCCACCTCAAATGTGTAAGGCTTCACCTTGTGGTTATAGCTACAACTCATATGCTATCGATATGCATTGAGATGATGAGAAGTAGTTTATCTATGCTCATCCAATAGGTCTAAATCTTGTAAGTGAGAGACCCTATAGTCTTCATCACTGATGATTTTTTGCAAAGAGACTCGTAAAGATGTTAACTTGCCCTCGATAGGCAAGATAGCCTCGACACCATAGACAAGTGAGTAAGGAGTGGCTCTAGTAGGTGTGTGAATACTTGTGAAAAAAGCCCAAAGTGTGAGGTTGAGTTGAATATGCTAGTTACGACCAGCATCATTGACTCTCTTTTTAAGGATTTTTAGAATATTTTTATTGGATGCCTCAACTTGGCCATTACATTGGGGGTAATATGGAGTGGAAAAGTGATGATGGATATGGAATTGATCACAAAGCTCATGAGCATCTTGATTCTTGAAAGGATGCCCATTGTCTATGACGATGGAAAAGGGAATACTGTATCAGCAAACGATGTAATTTAGTATAAATTTGCGATCTGCTTTCTAGTAACTTGGGTGAGAGGAATGGCCTCAATCCACTTTGTGAAATACTATATGGTTGTAATGATGAATTTGTGGTAGTTGGAAGAGGAAAGATGAATCTTTCCTACGAGACTGATTCTCTACTAGAAAAAGGGTCATGGAGTGGCAATCGAATGAAGTTCTTATGTTGGTGCATGAATAAGGTCTCCATGAATCTAACACTTCTTACACTTTCTGACAAACTGATGTGATCCTTTTTCCATAGTGGGTCAGTATTATCCAGTCCTCATGAGTTTCTTGGCTAAGGTTGGACCACTAGAGTGAGCACCACATATACCTTTCTGAACCTCACATAATGCAATATGAGCAAGTCATCACTTTCTAAATATCTAAGGAGAGTACCATCTAGACCCCAATAATAGGGTATCATCTAAGATGGCATATCAAGAGGATTGGTGAATAAAAGTATGGCGTTGATTTTTTAGAAAGATCGGGTGGGAGAATGTTGTTGCAAAGGTAAGTGAATATGGTTCCATACCAAGGGGAATCAGGACCAATGACGCATATCATTTCAACAGGAGTGATCTCATATGAAGGAACCAAAATATTATCAACCAAGAACTTGTACAGGATCTCATTCTAAGGCATGTTAATCAAAGAAGAAATGGTAGTCATGGCATCTATAGCATAGTTATTATCCCTTGGAATCTATTCAAAGACTATATGTGTAAATTATTGCTTAAAATCATCCACCATTTTCTTGTATGGCATTAATTTTTCATCTTTGGTTTGTTAGTCATCATTTTCTTGACGAATCACAAGTTGAGAATCTCCAAAAAAGTGTAGTTATTGGATCTTCCATTGAACTGCAATTCGTAGACCTGTTGTTAATGCCTCATATTATTCTATGTTGTTCATACATGAGAATGATAATTACTATGATTTAGGAATGGAATCTCCTTGAGGTGTGATGAAAAGGATACCAGCTCTTTTTCCATGTTGTGTGTATGATCCATTGAACAATAGTTTCCAAGGCTTTAAATTTATCACAATAAGGATAGATTCATCTAGGAATTCTGAGACAATAGGACCATCATCAATCATAGGTGCCTCTACAAGCTGGTCTGTAATGATTTGTCCTTTAATTTCTTTTCTATCAAAATATTAAATATTAAACTTGCTTAGCATCATAATCCATTTAGCCAATCTACTTGTGAGAGTTTCCTTGTTGAGAAGGTATTTGAGTGGATCTATTCTTGCAACGAGATTAGTTTTCTGAGTTAGCATGTAATGACGCAATTTTTGCAAGGCAAAAATAATGGCAAGATAGGCATGTTCAATTCGATTGTAATTAAACTCATAACCAACCAATGTCTAACTAATGTAATATATAGCTCTTTCTTTGCCATCTTGATCTTGTTGTGCTAAGAGTGCCCCCAGTGTCATCTGTGTAGCTGATATGTAGAATAATAGAGGTTTTCCTTGAATATGTGGCATTAAAATTGGTAGATTTGAAAGATAGTCTTTGAGTATCTGAAAGGCCTCTTGACACTTATCATTCCATTTGAATTTGAAATTTTGGTGTAGTAGATGTTGAAAAGGATGACATTTATCTATGAGTTTTGCGATAAATCTGCATATTGATTGAAGTCTTCCTTGTAGAGACTGAAGTTGGCTAATATTCTTTGGCGGTGGCATCTCTAATATAGCTCTGACTTTCATTGGATCTAATTCGATTCCTCTTTGCGAGATAATGTATCCAAGGATTTTCCCAGAGGTCACCCCAAAGACACACTTCTTGGGATTTAATATGGCCTTGTACTTTTTCAAATGTTCAAAAACTACTAAAATGTCCAAATGTGTTTCCCTTGTAGGTGATTTTCCTAAAAGGGCATCAACATAGTCTTCCATAGTGACGTGTATGAGATCATGAAAAATAGTTGTCATTTCTCTTTGATATGTTGCACTTGCATTCTTTAATCCAAAGGGCATGACGTTTCAACAAAAGGTACCCCAAGGACAGGTAAATGTTGTTTTATGTTGATCTTTAGGTGCTATTTTGATTTGATTATACCCAAAGAATCCACCCATTAAAGATAGCATTGCATGACCAGCTATGAGATCTACTATTAGATCAATGTTTGACAATGGAAAATCATCTTTAGAACAAGCCTTATTGATGTCTCTGAAGTTTGTACATACTCTAATGTTGCGGTCTAGTTTACTAACAAGTACAAGATTAGAAATCCACTCGGGGTAGTCAATCATTCTAATGAAGCCAACATCCAATAATTTCTCAAGTTTCACTTTGACTAACAGCACAACCTACAAATGCATGTTTCTTAGTTTTTGTTTTACTTGTTTAGCTCCTGGAGTAACTATCAAATGGTGCATAACTAGATCAGGATCCAATCTAGGCATATCAACATATGACCATGAAAAGTTAATTTGTCATTCTGTGAATAAACTTGTGAACTTTGGTCTTTCTTTTTCTGTCAAAGATTGTGCCAAGAAGATGTTGTGTGGTATCGCCTCTATGCCAACATTTGTCTTGATAGTCTCCTCAACCAACATTGATGTTTTTTCTTCATATTATGTCATGAAGGAGAATGTCAAACCTTCCATCCTCGGACGTCTCAAGGAGATTTTCACCATTGGATACATCCTTTCTTTTTACTTTTCTGGGGTCAGACAGTACGACAATGTGGTTTTCACCATAAGACCCATTGTTTGTTTTTATTTTAATACTTTTGCAACTGGAAGGTTTGGCACCCTTTGCAAAATATGTCATGCCATTGAGTTCTATGATGTATCCCGCTTTATGGTCCTCAAGTGGGAGAGAATATCATATGCCAAGGTAATCAATAAAAGCATCATCATTTTCAAATGTGTCAAGTTGTAGAGGTCCTTGTTGGTCCCAATCAATGAGTTGTGAATAAATAAGGGGTAGGCCATTGGTGTGTTCAAATTCAATGAGGGTGAGGGTAAAGACACAGGAGTCTTTAGAGATTTCAATCCAATCATCGAGGTCATCGCTAGTACTCTCCTCATCAGTCTTGATTGTAAATGAATCCAAATTGATATCACTAGTGGGACAACGGGAGTCTTCACTTCGTAGTTTTGACCTAGATCCTAGAGTCATGGAGGATTTGGGATCCCAAAATGTTTTTATCCATGGTTCACCATGATTTTTTTGTTTGTGAGATGTAGAATCTAAGGATGTTGTTTGACCAACTCTGAATTGCTTTCTAAAATTTTCTTCTTTAGTCAATTCACCTAGTTCTCTAAATGTTTTGGTGAGCACATAGTCACTAGAGGACTTATTTGAACCCCATTCCCATTCATTAGAGTCTGTGGAATAGTTATTTTATTTTATAGACATTGAAGCTCGACTATCATAGTTCAAGGTTCAATAGAATGGTTGAAGAAATTATGAGAAGAGATAGACAATACTTCTTTCAAGTCATGAGGCACAAAGTGGAACAAGACTACCTCATGATTTTGATGTGTCACAAATTCTATAGGAGGATCCTAATCAAGTGAATAAAACAAATACAAATCCTAGAGGACATAATGGTGGTAATAGGAGAGAACATTTTGTGTCTGAGTCACCTTCATCCTTATTTCAAAACCAGAAGTGACCAACACTCATGCTCAAAACTCTCATGAACAACCCCATAGTTTCCCTCTTGCATGGAGGAGAAATACTCATACTCATGATAGCAACCAAGATTGAACTAATACATACAAAAACATACAAAATGGGATCCAAGAGAGCTATGATGAAGACTTTCATCTAAAACCACAATCTATTATATAGTGGACCAAAACAAAATACGGCTTGGGTCATTCTATCTCACAAGATGGGAGGAAGGCCTTCTAATAGACAATAGAAATTTCTCTTACACCCAAGGTCCAATTGAAGGTAAGAGGAGAGGATACTTATGTGATCACCTTTAGGGTTCTAATCTAAACACAAGCATGTCAAAGGCATAAGACACTTCAAGCAAGGTTAATTAATCCTCAACAAACAAAGAAAAAGATCAATGAAAACATGTGAGCCTAATTAGACTAGGAATTGAAATGCAAAGACACGCACTAAGATTACCCCTACAACAAATGATTAGTAGTTTTTGATAAATTGCCCCCACCTGCAAGCACACTTGTTAGGTGAATTTTAAAAAATCCAAATCAAAATGTGAAAGGGGCATTTGACAAACCGATTTTTTTTAGAAGACTCAAATTTCAAAGAATCTACAAAGAAACATGACAAAATTCTACAAAACAAAAACCTGTTAGGACCAAAAACATAGAATACCTTCTGCAAATGCACCGAAAGTAAACACACAACAGAAATTTGTTAGGATAAAAAAAATGCAAAAAACCTTCTATAGACACGAAAAAAAATAAAAATGCAGTAGAAATCTGTAAAACAGAAAACTATTAGGATCAAAAGCACAAAAAACCTTTTGTGGATGTGACAAAAATTAAAAACGCAAAAGAAATTATCTGCAAAATATAAAATTGTTAGGATCAAAAGCACAAAAGACCTTCTATGAATGCGATAGAAAATAAAAATGCAAAAGAAATATGCATAATAAAAAAATGTAAGGATCAAAAGCACATAAAACCTTTTGTGGATGCAACAAAAAATAAAAATGCAAAAGAAATCTGCAAAATAGAAAACTATTAGAATCAAAAGCACAGAAAACCTTCTGCAGATGTGACAAGAAAATAAAGACGCTAAATAAATCTGCAAAACAAAAAACTATTAGGATAAAAAAATGCATAAAACCTTCTACGAACGTGATGAAAAATAAAAATGCAATAGAAATCTACAAAACAAAAAACCGTAGGATAAAAAAAAATACAGAAAACCTTTTGCGAATGTGATAGAAAATAAAAACACAACAGAAAAATGTTAGGACCAAAGCGCAAAAAGCCTTCAGCAAACGCGACAAAAAATGATGAAAAACATGACAGAAATGAAAATCATCACAAATTTCAGATCTTTAAATTTGAAACACTAAAATGTTAAAAAATAGGGACTAGAGTCCCATCAGGTGCGCTTAGCTAGGATTGCAAGATATTAAAACACCACAATATAGACCATCAGTTTGTGTATTCTGTTAGTGGTGTTTTTGGATGTTATTTGTGTTTGGTCTCTGTTTACTTTTTGTCTAGTTTTGGCTTATGTTTTTGATTGGTTTTGGTTTATTGTTATGTTTGTTGGTCCTAATCCTTGGTGTTCTCACTCCTCCTAATACCCCTTTCTTCTACTGTCTGGCTATTATATAAGGGCTCAACAATAATCACTCTTTATCTAATCATAATATTCTTATCATGTGGAAGAAAATAATATTTAAAATTATTTTAATGTTTAGATTAGATAATTATTTAAGACTTTATCATTAATAAATTCTTGAATGTGTAAATTTCATTAAAAAATGATAATTTTCATGTTGCATCTTCCATAAAATAACATAGCATCACTGCTTATCTAACTCATAAAATTGTAATATTATATTTGAGAATCCTCTGAACTCTTAATGTATGGCAATTCTTGATAATTAAACATTGATATTAGTTGTAGAAAGTAAATAGAATGAATACGGGATTTATCTCTAGTAAGGTCACAAATGAAAGTGGTCATCTCTAATATAAACATTCAACAGTAAAATTTTAGTGGAGTTTCTTCACGACAAGAAAACAACACCACAACTTAACCATCACATCGTGCCAATATCAATTTTTTTCTCTCCAAATAATATATAAAAATAAATGTAATTTAAAATTGTTTTATTTTTATTGAATTTGTAAATATTGTTGAAATCCATTTGTCGAGAGTACTTAAACCAATGCCTTGTTGTCTTCACTACTCTCATATGGTGGAGTTTGGTTTGACATGCTTTTGAGATAACCCTATGGAATGATCTCTTTATCGCAGATGATGTAGATCTATTAAAATACCTTTCTAATAGTTAGCTTTTGAAAAACGGTTTTCCGTCGACTTAAGAGTGCTACGAAATGACGTCGAGGTGACGACAGACCATTACAACAAAATTATAGGGAAACATGAAGGATGGTCGAAACAAAAATATTACAATAATGGTAGCGTTTGTGTATTTATCTTAACGTTATTGCCTAAATTTGAGTAGGCTTTCCATGAGCTTTGGTTGTCTTTACCGGCTTACAAACACAAACCGTCATCATCAAAAAGTTTCAAAAGCATGGACGATCAAGATTGAAATTGGCCATTATCACCATCTACAGGAAGGACGAATTAGACAGTAAATTATGAAAGTATCGCATGGTTGTTATTAGTTCCTGACAACAGGAAACTATAGTGGAGACTTTTCTTATTAACTCGAGGTTAAACTCATAGGAAGTAGCCAGTTAGAAGTTGTTGTCTTTTTATGTTTTTGTCTATATCTATTTTAATGCTATGCTCATTCATAGAAAGATGCAAGTTTTTTAAACATAAAAATTACATAATTTATTTTTTGTCATTTGATTGGGCTAAAACTGACAGGAACAGATTGTCAAGAAATAATGTGAATTATGATAAGAGAGAACACACTTTCCATGATGTGCTTGGCAGTGTATTGTAGGAGCTAACACGCGTTCCACGATGTCACTGGGACCATGTTGTAGGAGCTAGTGTAGATACGTTACGGTCTATGCTTCCACTTTTTTACATGCACCTTATATAGAGTCCACGTACCTTCTTTATGTATCCACATTTTCCAAACAGATCGTGCGATGGCAGATTCCTTGCATATTGAGAATGCCTATTACCTTGATAGTGAGACAATATATCGCCATTCGGTTGCTTGAGCCCATTATAGAAAAATTTTCAAAGATTTCATATGGTGATTTTCCCAGGTGAGGCTTTGCTTCCATGAGATGCTTTTTACTATTTAGGGTTTCACGTATTTTGCAAGATTTACTTTTTAATGAAACATAGAAAATTGTTGCTTTTTCTATTTTGCTGATATTTTCTTGTTGAAAGACCTCTACTTGCGAGATTTTTTCAAGTTTTTAAGTAAGAATGGAAAGCCAATTCCAGAATCACAATTGTAGAGTGCATATTTTTTAGAATTTACTTGGTACATCTACCCTGGTACTGTGGAAAATAATGATCCCTGTGTGCATGCTTACAATAACCCCCGCATCTGTGAAGGAAAGGAAGATTATTCGCATTGATAGGTGAAGTGGGAGGCATGAAAAGCCCCTTGCATCTGCTCAAAACTCATTCGCAGTTCATTCACCAAGCACGTCGTTGCAGCATTGTACTCCTATTCACGACCCTTCTACTTCCAGTTTTATTCACAGGTTAGTGGTTATGATTTTGTTTATAGCCTTTTTTTGTTGATTTTTAATTTGGTTTCAAATCTTTTTCTAACCTACTTAACTAGGGTAGTGGACATAGCTATTTAATAAGGGCAATTACTATCCAAAGACATATATATATATATATATATATATATATATATATATATGTTGTTTGGTGGCCATATGCAGTTTCATTCATGTCCAGGTTCACATGTCACATATGGTGGGATTCTCATGTGTGGAACTATCACATTTGTTTCAATTTAGGCCTCTGGATAATCACGTCTGTTCTGTTTAAATCCAATGCTAATTTATTATGAAATTGTCATTTTCTTTGGTGGTTTACAAAAATTCAGAAGACCATCTCCCTCTAGAAACTGTGTAAATCTGGGAATCAATTGATTTTCAAATGGTAGTCATGTTTTCAACCAGAGGGCTGATAAGCATACCCCAAAATCTCCAAAGAAAGTAGAAAAAGTTGTTCCTGGATCTCTACAAATGAACTCTGCACTTGTTGTTGGCATGGTTGGCAAGTCTACACCCTAAAAAATAGAGGCATTTGCATTTTGATTTGTTGGTAAAGGCATAGATTGTATCTATCTAACACTTTTCTTTAGCAAATTGACCTATAGCTAGCAGTAGATTGATTTTGGAATTCAAATTCATTGGGCAAAATCATGTCAGCCACCCTCACATCTTTATTTGGTCATCTTAACATCAATTTGGGCAGTTGTGTAAGAGGTTTGGGCAATGCAATTGTTTGGGCAAACTGATATGTAGCATATGCAACACTTCATCCGTAATAGTAAAAAAAAATTATTGCAAATTGATTTTACTTGAGTTTTCTGTCTAATTTTCTAAATTTCTCAGTTTCTCTCATTTCTCCTCTAGAGTAAGGTTTTCACAAGGCTTTTGCACAATGCAAACACTATTCAATTGATTTTTCTGTTAAAAATTTCTGATTTTTTTTCTCATTCTATTGTCCGCAATTGGAGCAAAAAAGCAGCGGTAGGATTCTACAATCATGATCACACCAGAAATGGACATTCCAGGGGTGGAGGCAAAGACAACTTTAGCCTGACTAGGTGAAAAAAGAAATGATCAAAGCATCATTGGTAGCCTTGTCCCACTACATAGTATCATTAAAGTACTATTGTTTTTATTGGTATACCATTGCAAAAATTCTAAATAAAAATTCTACGCCTAAGATAGCTAGTGATTTGTATCTTTGTAGTATGAAATTTTCAGCATTTTTTAGTTTTCAAAATTTTCTTGGATTATATCCCAATTAATTGATAAATTAACCTTTAGTTTCCCAAGTCATGGAAAAGAGAGATGCTACTATTTACCATCCACAATCAAACTTCTGTCAAGATAGAGAGAAATACTATCTTTTAAACCAAAATGGTCTATGGTTCAAATGACAATCTGTTTACTTAGGGATGTCTTATTTTGATGTAAGTTAAACTTTGTGTAATTTTAAATAAACTCTCCATAACATCTTAATTTAAGATTCCATTGACAACATTCTCGATGTAAATGAATAAGAATTATAATGAAATTAAATTGGATTGAATTAAAGACGTGACTACTGTTATTAGATCCAATGTAGTATTGATCAACAGTTTTGAGCCATCCCACATCATCATGGCTATGAGGAACCAAATGCACATTGATTTTGCCCTCCACTGGCCCTGCAGTCGCATTGTATTGAATGTAGGCACCATTGCTACCGTAGTCTGTAGTAGCAGACAAATCTATGAAGAAAAAAACCAAAACAGAGGCCATTTTAGTTCCATATCAAAGACAACACAACCACATATGAATGATAATCAAACACAAACAAATCCTAGCTAACATCTAACCTCTTATCTTTATTTTCTTGGGTGGGTTTTATCATCACATAATGACAAAGTCGGCTGCCATGAAATTTTGATTTTACCTCCCAAACCATGGGTAATGATCCCATTACAAGTGGAGTGGGTATGTGATCAGGGTCCTGTATACAAATACATGATTGTCCCAAACTCAACTTTTCTTAAATAATTGATAAATTTGAACAAAAATCCTCTATCCTGAAAGCATATCAATGTTCAATAGTTAGGAGTTATCTAATAGAAGGCGAGAAAAAAATATACACTTTATGAAACAAATTTCTGGTTGAGCTATAGTGCTCCATGAAATAGATGATAAAAATCCAAGACCACCTATAAGAAATTTATCCATTTCACTAAAAACATCTAGCATCTTCTAACTGAAACATACAATCTGAGACATACAAAGAGCATCATGCCAATACTTGTCCTACCAACATTTGGTAACTGGCAAGAACTACACTGCAGTGTAGCTCTTGTTGTTCTTGACATGGGATATGCGTAGGGATCGATTCATCCTACCCTATTTCATTTGAGTTCCTTTATGCAGAAGCCTGTTAATGCCCATCAAATCATAATGATACTTTAGTTATCCAACCTCCACAGGATATATTTCAAAACGCCTAATGAATAAGCTAGCCATTAACTAAGGTACCCACTGCCTAAAAGTAATTAGCTAAATTATGATAAGACAATCTAGAGACGAAATGCACCATGGAATTCATTTGTTAGAATTTCTAGTTCATTAACTAGGATACCAATGCAATCACATGTCTCTCTCCAGTCCAAATACAATGCATATCGGTGTCAAAAACCTATGTTATAAAAACTTATCCTAAATTATGTATCACAAAATGGAAACTAACTTACCTTCAACCCATTCATGATTTTTATGGGGAAATTTTTTACACAAACACCTTCCTCAATAGTGTAATATTAAAGACACCATAAATAACAGGGGAGCAACAATGTGTATCCCATCCTATCCACTATGAAAGGATGATATTTATATTGATTTAGCACATAGTATGTAGTAAAGGTAAATTTGATTTGAATGGTAAATTTGATTTTTAATGTTCAAGGATAATTTTTGTGTGAATCTTTTACATATATTAAAATTTATTTGGTGCAATTTCAAAGGAGGATAGAGACAATAAGTGAATGATATAAAAGGTATTGTGCATCACGAGGATAAGATACAAAGATTTGTATCGTATGAAAAGAGTTATCCGAAAACAAAAATGAAGTGATTCGTAATTCTTGTATACACTTCAATATTGAAAGAAAAGTTTAAAAATGGAAACATTTGACTCCATAACTTATACAATGCTCATAAATATAAATTGTAGAATAAACATGTAAAATTCAAGAGCTATTTTAAGTAAACTTATCTAAAAGTAATCTTTTAGATGAAATTATTTATCTCTCAATCCTGAAAAGTAATAAAAATTAAGAAATTAAATGAAACTTGTGTAAAAGACATTTGAATATATAATGGATTTTGTAGCTTTTGGCATCATTAGAAATTACTATGTTCATTGCTACATAAGCTTTCCCCTAGATTCCAAGGAAATATGTTAGGGACAATCACAGTGAGTAATTAGGATTTGATCAGTTCTCAATAAACTATTAGTCTCATGAGATACCCAAATACTTAAAGGATTTAATTTTGTTGAAAGCATAGATTTATTTTGTGATTATATTTTAAATATGCAACCTCTTCATAGATATAATTTTACTCCCATTACAGTATTCCAATAAGAATTATAGATCCAACTTTCACCTTAAGTACTTTCTATTCATAACATCCCAAAAATTGATAGGAGAGTTGTAAAGAATTCTTCTCTACATGATCAATCCAAAGAAAGGAAAGAACTTAGGAAATGTGATATAGAGTTTTAAGTTTTAGAATTTCTTTGGCATATAAAATACAATTAAAATTATAGTAGAAAACCTATGTTTGAAGAATTTTTTTAACAAAATAGACATCACAAAATGGGAACAACTCACCTCCTAAGAAAATATAGTTTTAATGGGATATTTATTTATAATTTGGGGTGAAAATAAGGGAAAATTTATGCCCAACAATATAATATTTGAGACCTTGTAACAACAACAAGACCCACATGGTTTATCACATCCACTAGGTTTATCTCATCCACTATGCAGATGATATCGATTTATAGTAATTAGTTAATAGCATCAAATAAAGATCAATTTGTTATTTAATGTGTTGGATATAATTCTTAGTGAAGATGTGATAGACATAAAACAAATTCATCAAAAATATTTAAGAAAACTTTGAAAAATAAATATTGGGGAGAAGAACTTATGAAATGTATTATAAGTCACAAAGATAAGACATTGGATAACAATGCTTATAAAATAGTAAAAGAAAGGCTCATCACAAATTATGTTCATGGCCATTCTTTAGATGAGCAAACTTATGTTGGTTAAGCATGGATATTCGTATCTTTATACTCACATTTGATTGTTAATATGTTTAATTCTCATATCAGATTATTTTGTAATAGCAGATGCCTTAATGACAAAAACAAACTAAGATATAGAGATTCTTACGTTAGGAAGGTAGTATAGGTAAGTTCTTAAGCTTATGTTCACCTACATAAAGCATATACAAAAAAATTGGGAATCAACGTTGTTATCTAATACACATAATTTATTCGAAATAAAGTTGTTATGGTAAAATACTCATCAAAATAATAGAAAGAATTGATATTTATTGATGAAGTCAATCCTATTAAAGTTTGTAACATATTTTAATGATCTATAAAAACGTGCTTTGTTGTTTCCAAAAATAGGGTTATCTTAGATCTTTAATATATAATTTTAATTTTCTTTGTAAAGTCTAATCCAAGGAAATTGAGAAGTTATGTGGAGCTGGAAAAAATTTAATGATTATAATGTGAGAAAATCTATAAGAGGTTATTATTATTTTTTTCAAATACAATAGAAATTTGTGTCATGTATTTTTTTTTGAGATTTAATGTCACTTATTACTAATTTAAAGTCTCGTATATATCTTTTTTTATCAATAAAAGGCTGAAGCCAAATTATTTTAGATTATAAAATATTACATCTATATAATTATTTATTTTATATTTTATTTGTAAGGAAAGAATCAAATTTTCAAGTTTATTTTTGGAAGAATATGAAGAATAGTTTGACGAACTTTGTGTCTTAATTTTCATATAATTATAATATTTATTATGAAAATATATTCCTCCATCCTTTTTCTTTATGTTTTGTGAAAGCTTTAAAAATAAATGAATGTTTACTTTATATTGTCCTTGATATTTTTAATTAGATTAAAATGAGAGGGTTTGATAATATGCTAGCAATAGGCACTCTACTATTCAATGGTTCAATAGAAAAATTTGAAGATCTAACGGCACCTTTTGAAGATGCATTGAGTGTTAAACAATAATAACATTGGATATTAGATGCGTCACAAGAACCTTGAAAATTGACAACATGTAAGAGGTAATAGAGTATTATTGTTGACATTATTCTATAGTACAAATAATTCTTAAACACAAGGAAGGAGAATATATCTACCACAAGGTGACATGGATAGTTGTAAAAACTAGTGGAACTTGATTCAAAAGCATTACTAACAATCCCTTTGTATTGCATGCGTCACAAGGTCAAAAGATTATAGAAGAAATGATGCCTCGCAACATTGAAAATGATCCATAATCTGATATTGTAAAAACCATTGGATTTGAAGCATAACAATGATGGAAACATTCCTAGTCAAGTGGTTGTGTTGTAGATGCAAGATATAAATGATGAAATTGAACAATACAACTTTAGATATATGGATTTTAACAAAGTAGTCAACAAGTCTTAAAAATGTACCAAATTCTAACATAAAATTTAACCAACCAATGACAATTGAATATAATTTCAAAATACTTATTAAAAAACATGAATCCTCACAAAATAAAGAACTAACTCTCTATAATTCCTTCTTAAACAAGGTCAAATATATATTAATAGAATAATATATATAATTATAATAACATAAATTTATATATAAAAAATTTAATTTTGTTTGTTCAACATTGCAAGTTTCATGCACAAATAATGATGCATATAGATGAACGTTCCTATCCTATACACATACTATTTGTTCCTGCTAAATATATACAAATTAATGTTTCTCGCCTATAATCGATTCAGTTGTCGTTTTCTTCTATACTGGTTATGTAAACTAACATTTCTCCTTAAATAGATGTACGTTCTTCTCCTATATACATATGGGATTTGTAGCGTATTAAATATATATAAATTAATGCCTCTTGCCTCTTGCCTCTAGTCGCTTCCATTCCCATTTCTTTTATGCTTTTTGTGTAATATTACATTATTTCTGCAATATCCTTTCCTTACTATTCGGCATAATCTATCTAGTTTTTCTTCCTTGTGGATTGAAGCTTCTGATTTCAAAGAGCATGATATTTAACTTATCATTCGTCATGTTTTTCTTTCCCCAAATCTCATCACTTTACATAATCGTAGACGAAAAACAAAACACATTTAAACTATGGACAAAGAGGATTGAGATTGACCAATGCATAAATGCAAGTTGCAATAGGGCATAAAGATAGCACCAACTCATTTTTGGATAAGCTGGGCGATCCGTTCATCCTATCCTATTTCATTTGACATGTTAAGTGCAGAAGCCTATAAATTCCCAATAGATCACAGAGTCTTTCATTACCAATCTCACACTTGAACAAAGAGTGTTAGTATAAGGGAGAGCCACAATCAAAATGTCAGCTGTAATACAATAATCGTGTTTTGTGATGGTGGCAATGTTAAACATGTGCACGTGGTATGCAGCAGGGCAAGTGGCAGTGAAGAGGGGAAGATGGCAACTCCTGGTAGAGAAGGGTGGTGTCTCGACCATGCACATGACCACCACATACAAAAACACGGTTGTTATATTCGACCGGACCAACTTTGGCCCTTCACAAATCATGCTGGACAAAAGGCGGTGCCGGGACAACCCACAGGACTAGGCCCTAACCCACGACTGCTGGGCTCACTCCATCGAATACAACATAGCCACCAACATAATCAGGCCATGTAGCTTTTGGAAAAAATAGATTAAATACAAATAAAATAGGGCAATGAAAAACAGAGGAAACAGAGAATGTTGTTTTACACACACAAAATCTTTTTGACTCATTCAATCCATTTAAATTTTTTTGCAGACTATATTTCAACTGTTACAAAGGGCAGTCTTTTATAGAGGTTGTAGCCTCTTGGAACAAATAGTTTACTTCTATATTTAGTGATTATATTCCATGCATTCAACATGCATTGCATTCACCGGGTTTTGTAACTAACAGATCTAAAAATAAATCAATGCAGATTAAATCTTAAATTAACTCACTAAAAATATAACTAAGTATTGTTTTCAACGAAATGCAGCATGCAATAATTAGCTAAGTATTACGGTGCATGACAGTGAGGCTAGGTGCATGGTGGTGAGGCTCATGCATCACATGTCAACATACTTCCCCTTGATGTTGAGACTCACAGTCTGATCTCAAAGCTTTGACAAACTAGATCTTTGCAACTCGATGTGACCTTACAAGATAACTTGATGTGGCAAAGTCCAAACCCTTGCAACTGACTATGCAACACAAATCATAGCAAGCAGTCATCTACTACTTGACTCGAACATCCAAATTGTGTCAGATCACTTTTTCTACATTTAGGCCTATACAACCTTCTGAACATATTCATTAACTTTTGCCAACAAGATCCATCGATCCAACCATAATCAATCTGCATACAACCTTTCTTAGATTGTGCATTCATCTCTCTATTCGAGCGTGACTTTTCACGGTGAATCTTCAACCCACAAAATGAACAAGGGTGAAGATCCCAACACTTGTCTTCTCTATGTCCTTCTCTATGGCAATGTGAACACTGAATTCTTTCAACTAATTTGCACGAGCTTGTAACACTAGCAACATCATATCTCTCTTTCTTATCATATCCAAGGCCTTCATACTTGGGCCTCATAGATGGCTTAATGGGCTCTCTTATTACTTGCCCATGCTTTCCCAGATATTTTCCTTTATAACCCATTTTTTGCATGATCTTCATACCAATATTATTTTCAAAACAACCTTTGTTTTCCAAATCATAGTATGCACCTACAAAATTTGAAGATTCACCCATATCCTTACCTTTAACTTCACCATTTTCACCTTTCGATACATCATTCATATCAGCTGATTGATCAAGGGAACAAAGCAAATCTTCTATACCACATGAGACATCACAAACTGATCTTTTTTATTTCAAAAGCTCATTTTATTTTTCTAACAATTTTAACTTCTTTACCAAATCTTCATTCACCTTCTTGACTTCATCAAACAACTTTAACTTTTCTTTTAAAACTCCATTTTCATGTTTAACTTTCTCCAATTCTTTTTAAAGAGTATCATTATCACATGAACTTTCATAAATATTTTTTCCTAATTACCTTATCTTTTCTATCAAATCTGAATTAGACTTTTTCAATTTTATCAATTCTTGTTTTAAAAGATCCTCCTCACAAATCAAATTTATAATTTCTTTCTTAGCTCTTTTCCCTAATTTCCCCATTGAAATAAATAAAAAATTTACGTGATAGCTTCACAATCTGCTTGGATCTCACAGACTTCTTCACACGAACTATTTTCTTGTAGTTGTCTTTACTGCAATGCCAATCTCTATTTTTTAATTGTAAATTCTCTTTAATCTTCTCTCTTAATCAAACTTTAACTCTTTGCTAAAATAACTTCAGACAGCTGTTGGCAAACTTTTTACACCGTGGGCTTCAATAAAAAATGACTCTCAAAATTTCCTTCAATCTGCTCCCAGTTTGACTAATTCTCTATCACCAATTCTTGCATCTCTTATCTCATTAAATCTTCCTCAAGACTTGTTAAGTTAGCTTCTCAAATGGCTACACACTTTTTTTTAACAGATTCTGAAATATAATCTTCTTCCTTTTTAAAAAACTACCTTCACCTTTTCCTTTGGACTCTGACTTGTATTTTCTTGGCGGCTAATCCACTTTGACTTCAACAGTTCTGTCTCCTTTCTCTTTACCAGAATTTGTGATCTGTAATCTCCATTTCACGATTTCTCAAATCAGCTTCTCTTTCAACAGTAGCGAACTTTCCCACAATTATTTTTCACGCTGCAAAATCTTGAACTCTTCCCTGGATCTTTTCTAATGCTCTGATACCATTTGTAGCTTTTGGAAACAACAGAGTAAATACAAATAAAACAAGGCAATGAAAAACAGAGGAAACAAAGAATGTTGTTTTACACACACAAAATCTTTTTGATTCATTCAATCCATTTACAATTTTTTGCAGACTGTATTTCAAGTGTTACAAAGGACAATCTTTTATAGAGGTTGCAGCCTCTTGGAACAAATAGTTTACTTCTATATTTAGTGATTATATTTCATGCATTCAACATGCATTGCATGCACCAGGTTTTGTAACTAACAGATCTAAAAATAAATCAATGCAAATTAAATCCTAAATTAACTCGCTAAAAATATAACTAAGTATTGTCTTCAACGAAATGCAGCATGCAGTAACTAGCTAAGTATTACGGTGCATGACAGTGAAGCTAGGTGCATGGCGGTGAGGCTCATGCATCACATGCCAACACGCCGCTCATGGTATTCACCGATACCTAGTGCTCATCAAGTGCATTCGCAGCCAACGGGACACTCGTTCAAACGGGTGGGTGGCACGACGGAGGCACAGATATGCGCTACTTTGTTCCTTGCTCTGACGCCTCCTACGACTGGGATAATTCTTAGGCTGTTAAGCTTCTCGCCAACCGCTGGTACGCCTCCAACCAGATCCATCCCGAAAACCGCATCATCGTGGTGGGAGGCACGGGCGTGTTTAACTACGAGTTCGATCCCAGGAGGCCCAGTGAGGGAACGTACAACCTGTCTTTCCTCATCCAAACCCGAACCAGTGCCCAAGTAGAGAACAACCTGTATCCATTCCTCCATCTCTCCTCCGATGGGAACATCTTTATCTTCGCCAACAAGGACTCCATTCTCCTCGACTACAAGAACAACATGGTGTTGAAAACATTCCTCCAATCCTTAAAAAGTAATGTTAAAGTATGTATAATATAAGAAAAGATGACTATAATTAATGAAGACCATAGAGAGATGATTTTTTGTTGCATAAACTTCAAGAAGGGAGAAACTAATTATTGGACGTCGCAATAACACAATATTTTAACACTTGTTCTATACATTTTAATTTATGTATTCGAAGAAAAAAATGGAGACGAACCAAAAAATTCTATAAACTACAAGTGAATTCTCATTAGATTCAGTAAATTTCATGACAAACTAAAACCTATTTTAAAAAAGCTTTGTGCAAATAGTAGATAATGTTGATTTTCCTTGAAAAATTATACATTGATGTTAAAAATAAATTATTTAATTAAAAAATTATTGATTGAAATAGAAAACACAATTTTATCAAATATATTAAATTGATTAAAAGAAAGGCTTAAATTTTTATATTCCTTTTTCACTTTATATGGAGAAAGAAATGTTATTTGAAATAATTTGCAACTATTTTGATTATGTAAATATTGTAAAATTATATTTGTGAACCATCCGTAAAACTATGCATTGTAGTCTTAGGGGTTATTTTATCTTGTGGATACGTAAAACTATGCACGTTGTAGGTTCTATTATGCATGCAAGGGTCAAATTATACACATTTCAAAGTGTCGTCTGATATCGACTTAAAGACGCCTCAATAACTGTGCACTTGAAATTGCCAATACTTATGCACAAATGACCCAATAGTCGTGCACAAATGGCCCAATAGTTGTGCACAAATAGACCAATTATGAAACAAAAAAACTAAAAAATGAACAGCTATTGATACATGTGAAATTTATTAATAGATTTATAACTATCATCATTTTTATTTCTTTAAATTTAATAATTAAAAAGTTGAGAACGGCAACCGGTACTCTTCCCCTATTCCTATATGATAGAGATGGAGTTAACATGCTTGCGAGATAACGATACGCAATGACCTCTTTCTCGTGGATGAGAGAGATCTATTAGAATAGATTTCCAATAGTCGGCTTAAAATGTGTTTGGTCGACATAAAAAGAGTGCTACTAAATGACGTCGAGGTGACGACAGACCATTACAGCCAAATTCTATGGAAAAATGAAAATGATGTTGTTTTATTGGTTGTTCTTAAAATTAAGTTAGAGTAAAACACGTTCGTTTATTGGGTTCGGATTGTCCTCTTAATTTAGAGCTAAGATAAAAGATGGTCCAAAGAAAAATATTATAATAATGGTAGCGTGTTTGTGTGTTTGTCTCAACGTTATTGCTTAAATTTGAGACTGCAGCTAGATGTTGAGGTTGACCATTATTATAATAAAGGTAGCGTTTTTGTGTTATTGGGTAAATATGACTAGGATTTTCATGAGCTTCGACTGCACCTAATATAGAGATTGACTATTATTGCTATCTGCAGTAGGTAGAGAAGATAGCATCACGTTGCCCTAACATGCGGTAGAGATTAGTAATCACTGCACAAGGCTCTCGAAATTGGTAAGATCATTACTAAGCTGGAGAATTATAAAAGTTTTAAAAAGAATCAGCCTGATGAAGTCTGCGAACGCAACCAGGGCGCCGTGGGAAGATCACCAAGGGAAGCAGATCACGAAAGGCATCGATCGCATGGCTGTTATTGTTCTTGACACGGGATAAGCCAGGCGATCGATCAGTCATATCCAATTTCACTTGAGTTCATATGTGCCTATAAATGCCCGTCAAATTATGAAGCTTTCATCATCAATCTCGCACTTGAAAGAATAGTGCTAACTAGTGTGAGTGCGTGTGTGTGAGAGAGAGAGAAGGAGGGATAATGAAAATGCCATCGGAAAATGGATTTCGGTATTTCTGGCTTATGATGCTGGTGATGTTAAACATGTGGTCGTGGGACACAGCAGGGCAACTGGCAGTGAAGCTGGGAAGATGGAATCTTCTGGTCGAGAAGGGCGGCGTCTCGGCCATGCACATGACCACCACGTACAAAAACACAGTAGTGATGTTCGATCGGACCAACTTCGGGCCGTCGCAGCTCCTGCTGGACAACGGGCGCTGCCGGGACAATCCACAGGACCAGGTCCTGACCCACGACTGCTGGGCTCACTCCATCGAATACAACATAGCCACCAACACAATCAGGCCGCTCATGATCTTCACCGACACCTGGTGCTCCTCCGGAGCCTTTGCCGCTAATGGGACACTCGTTCAAACGGGCGGGTGGCGGGACGGAGCCACAGATATCCGCTACTTTGTTCCTTGCTCCAATGCCTCCTGCGACTGGGATAATTCTGAGCCTGTTAAGCTCCTCGCCAACCGCTGGTACGCCGCCAACCAGATCCTTCCCGACAACCGCATCATCGTGGTGGGAGGCACGGGCGTGTTTAATTACGAGTTCGTTCCTAGGCGGCCCGGTGAGGGAACGTACAACCTGCCCTTCCTCACCCAAACCCGAACCAGCTCCGCAGTCGAGAACAACCTCTATCCCTTCCTCCATCTTTCCTTCGACGGCAATCTATTTATCTTCGCCAACAGGGACTCCATTCTCCTCGACTACAAGAACAACGTGGTACTGAAAACATTCCCCAGAATGCCGGGCGACGGCCCAAGGAACTACCCTTCCACGGGCTCTTCCGTCATGCTGCCGCTCTCTGCCTCCAATGGGTTTAGCAAGGTGGAAATCCTCATCTGCGGTGGCTGTCCCGACAATGGCTACGCCGCTGCCAAAGCAGGTAATTTCACGGCCGCCCTGCGCAGCTGCGGAAGAATGGTCATCACGGACGCCAATCCCTCGTGGAGCATGGAAGACATGCCCGGCCCAAGAACCATGTCCGACATGCTCATTCTCCCTAACGGCGAAATTCTCATCATAAACGGAGCAGCCAAAGGTGTGGCCGGGTGGGACATGGCCAACACGCCAGTCTTCACGCCCTACCTCTACAGACACAGTCTACCCGTCGGGCAGCAGCGATTTTACGTTCTCGCGGCCACCGGTATCGCCAGAATGTACCACTCCACTGCCAACGTCTTGCCCGACGGGAGAGTCATGGCTGGCGGCTCCAACCCACACTTCAATTACGTTCTCACGGGAACGCAATTCCCCACGGAGCTCCGTTTGGAAGCGTACAGCCCTTATTATTTGGAGAGCGTCTACGCCGTCCTCCGCCCACAGATAATCACCATGTCTGCCACCTCCAATGTTGCCTACGGCACCACCTTCACCGTCACCTTCTCAGTTGCATTCGGTATGACGAGTAGCAACGTGGTAAATTTTAACGTGTACGCTCCGCCCTTCACAACTCACACCACATCCATGGGCCAGAGGATGCTCTCCCTCTCTGCATCCAAACCCGTAGCGGCTCCAAACTCTACAACTGTTTTTTCTGCCACAGTAACCGCTCCCCCGACGGCTGTGGCTGCTCCTCCCGGATATTACATGTTCTTCGTTGTCAATGGGGAAATTCCCAGCAAAGGCCAGTGGGTTCATTTCTCTTAACTCCAAGGAATCGAATGTGGAATTCCATTCTGTAATAAAAATGTAATTGCGCACGTTGCGAAAGTGGCATGCATTGCAACCCTTTAACAAAACAAATGATCAAGCATTAGAATTCTTATGTGCAAGCGCTTCACTATCCTATCTATATGTCTTGCTTGATTTCGAATGCTCCATAATCTCACATATGCCCTTCATGTTTCTTATAGATATACAACATGATTAGCTATACCTAAGAGCTACACTCACCCTTAATATATATGGAGATTAGCATCTAGATAGAGAAAAGAGAAACATTTTAAGTAATCGCATGATGCCCATTTTACTCAATTGCATTGGGTCTTTGGGCTCACTACAAACACAATCAGGGTTCATTTCTCCTAACATCACCATCCAGTAAGTAATCGGATATGGTATTTCATCCTGTAATAATAATAACAACAACAACTAATGATCAAGCATTACAATTCTTATGTGAATGCACTTCATGATCCTTCCACAATCCTATCCATATGCCCTCCTTGACTTCGAATGCTTTTAGATAGCTTAATATATAATATAAATGTTTATATTTGTGCTTGACATTTTAAAAGCTTAAAGAGATTCAGATTTGTAGAAATAATTCACATGCGAATCTGATTTAAGATGGCGAGTAGGAATCTAAACGTCAAAATATATTTATAAGGATCTTAGAGGGGATCTACGGATAAAAAAATATTTTTAAGGATGAGCGATTGTGGGATCAGGATGTGTTGATAATACTATCTGAATTCGCTCAAGAATATCCCGTTGTATACTTTTTTTCCTTATTAAGGACAGTCTCATCAAAGTGAATCTAGAACAAGGGAAAAGAGTATGGTTATAACATTTTTCATCATTAAAATAATAGTAATATGAATAGATTTATGAGTTTTTATATTTTCAATTATTTTTATTGTTTTTTTTTAGAAGAATAGCAGTAGAACATTTATTTAGCGATCTTTATTTTAAATTTATTATATTATTTTTATGATTACTTCAAGATTAATATCTCTATATAATTTTGAAATACATGCATTTTGTATATGTAACTTACCTTTACTTTAAACAAAAACATTATGGTAAAATAGTTAAATTAAAATAATTTGATTCAACTATTGTAGAATCAAGAGCTAAGACTAACTACTTAAAGAGTTATACGAAAGAAAATTAAAATGAAAAATAAATATGCACAGTTGTAAATCTAATGTTGATTTAATTGTGCTAAATGTTGTAAATTAATGACTATCGCTCCTAAAAATCATGAACTATTAGATGGCCACCTCAAGACAAAGAAAATAATTGTCTAAACTTAACATATATGATTGTAGAATAAATATTTGTAGGTTAACAAGAATACACTATGCAATTATATGAATCTTATCTAAATTTATCTAATAAATAATTCTTTGCTTGAATAATCTTAACAATAATGAAATTTAGTACCCACTTTAATGGGGTTAGGAAGGTTGATCTTCCCACTAACCTATGTGAAGGAATCAAATGGACTACACCAAACACAAGGTTCATAAAAGTGATTTTTGATGGTCCCTCAAATGAAAACGTAGGCCCAACCAAGACAAGATGTGTGGAATGTGATCAAAGCGGTAATATCTTTATAGAAAGATCGAAACATTTGGGTGAAACAACACACAACATTGTAGAATTTAGGGCAACTTTGTTAGGGCTATACATGGGCTTGGATATAGAAGCTAGGCAAATTCACCTTGAAGGCGGCCCATTGATAATAGTCAATGCCATTAGACAAAATTTCACCCCCAATTGGAAGTTGGATCGATGGCTTAAACCTATTAGAGATCTACCTAATAAATTTGATGAGTTCAAAGTAACACATGTATATCGTGAGGGGAATGAGGTGGGAGACAGCTTAGCTAAGCTTGTTGCAAAAATGTTGGATTAGCATTGATGGTTGATCCATATGGGAGAAGTGATGGCATGGCATGGGTGGATGATAGCATGTCTTAGTATGCTTCCAATCTATCACAATAAGAGTATGATAGAGAAATGCACAAGGGTAAAAGTACAAATTTGTGTCACACTTTTTTAAAGGAAATGGTCAAAGTTGATTCAACTTTTTAAATTAAATCAATAGAAAGTGAAATATATGTTTTGAATTTTGAAATGATGTAAACTAATAAAATTTATATTCTTTTCTCTATTTTATGTTTTTAATTTTTAAAAAAATATAAAAAATTATTTGAATGTAGTTTTTTATAAAGTAAACACTATAATTTAGTTGTTCATAAAATGTTGAAATTGAAGTTACACAAAAGACACTACACTTTATTTAGTAAATTTTACTTTTTTTTTCAATTTTTTTGTGTGTGTTGATAACTTGAAACTTTAGTGCATGGATATATTTTTTAGTATTTTTTATAAATATATATTTTTCAATAAATTTGAAAAGTTGCATGTGTTGAATTATAACTCTTTCCAACTCCCGTCACCCTTTTTTTTAATTATTTATGTAAATTAGAAAATAATTATATCTTCTTGACAT